>NC_137818.1:59889387-60109387 GCF_963921795.1 Nannobrachium achirus
ATAAGATAAGATAAGATAAGATAAGATAGAAATATAGCATCGTTGTCGGGTGAAAACCTTGTATGTCCAAAACCGTTCGTTTTGCATTTGACATTTTAAAAATGATTTAAACTAGTGAAAACAGCCCATCTACAAGCACACAACGCCTCGCACCACGAGGCGTTGTTTTCACTACTTTTGTGCGACGGCCATGTATGATGAAGCAGGGCTTTACTTTGCGGAAGTACATACAAATTTGAAACTTGGAGATACGAGGTTTCCACCCGACAACGACGATATGATAGATAGATAGATAGATAGATAGATAGATAGATAGATAGATAGATAGATAGATAGATAGATAGAACGATTGATTTATAGATAGATTCTTCATTAATCCATGAGGAAAATTGTTCAGTTCAACAGCTCCAGTTGCAATACATTCATACAGATTGTCAATAACAGAAGCATGATGAATATATAACATTTCCCAAATCTGTCTTTGCCAACACTTCTGCGATAGAAACCATCAGTGATTGTGCACATCTGTGAATAAAGTGCTGTGTGCACTGTGCAGTGGGTGGGTGGCTGGCATCGTCCAGTTTGGATGTTGTTTTAGCCAGTCCTCTAACCCAAGGTGGAGGGGCATTAACTATTTTATACTTTAGCTATTGAAAAATAGCAGATATACAAGCTCACAGCGCGGCACCGAGTGCCACGCTGCGAGCTTGTAGATCTGCGGTGCACATTCTGCGAAAGCGGTGCACATTCATTCAATATTTCGGCGCAGGGTCATCGATTGCCCTCGGCGACCTCTTCATTAATGAAGAAGACACGTCTACATGCGCTGACATACATTATGGTCATTGATTTCGCCACACGGATCAATAGATCATCACCCTGCTTCGTCTGAAAACGTAATTGCGATATCATGAGAGTAACGGGTGGGCCTGTTTTCAACACATTAAAGTATGGTGTCAAACGAAGATGTGTCTCTGCTTCTTCATTCTACAACTTTATGTGTTAAGGCAGTGGTTCTCAACCTGTGGGTCGGGACCCCCAGGGGGGTCCCCAAATTATTTTGGGGGGTCCCCAGATGATTAACCTAATGTGAAAAAAAAAAAATCAGTAAACAAACCATCATAAAGCTAAATTGTAGAGGGTATCTGCACATTTCTAAAGTGACAATTTAAGGACTTTTTAATACCTCTAAAATGACAAATTAAATGTTGGTCAAATTGTCAAATGTTAGAGGCAGAAATTGTGAAAATAGCCGATCTACATGCTCACCACGCCTCGCAACGCGAGGCGTTGTGAGCATGTAGATCGGCTATTTTCACAATAGAACTGTGTTATACAAAATGTAATGCCTCAACTCTTAGTGCTCGGTCAGGGTGGGGGGGTGGGGGCAATTAAAATATGATTATTTTGGGTGTCGCGGCCTGAAAAGGTTGAGAACCACTGTGTTATGGGAATACATCACCGCCAAAATAACATGTTCTATCAATTACTCGCCCCAATGCCTTGAATACGTGGGGAATTTTATTTTTTGTCGTGAAGTGTATTAAATAGTAACGTTTTGAGCGTAAATGTGGTGTTTCGGAATTACCAAGGATACGACTGGATACGAGATACCGGTACTTGCATTACAATGTGAGAGTGGTGTTGGGAGTTTATGAACAGAGTACAATATGAGGTCTGATAGTCCTCAAGCTGCTTTCACATTTATGGAAACGTGCACAGCCCTAGTTAAACAAATGCATTCATTTGTTTACAATGCAAACGAGGAGAAACAATTGATTCCCACCAGCTCTGCGTTTTCCGTCTGTATTCATACTAGTAAGCAGGGCCGGATCTAGCCTTTAGCACTAGGTGGGGCAGGAATAAATGATAGGGGGGTCACCTCCAGCCCATGCCGCGAAGCGGCGTGGGCGGAAAAAGATGGGGGGACAAACCCCCTAAAACACCCGAAATGCATAGAAAACTACGCATTTTGGCACACTTATACCTATAACACGCAGGCCTTACACCTATCTATCTTTCTCTCTAATATCTTATCAGTTTATCTATCCATCTACCTATGCTACTAGTTGTACCATAATATTTCAAATAGTTTAACAATTTTGAAATTTAAGATTTTTGCATGCCATCATGTTTGGTGGGGCAGGCAGGGCATTTAGGGGGGCATTGCCCCCCCTTGCCTATGCCTAGATCCGGCCCTGCTAGTAAGACCCCTCAGGGCGACATACGACCCTCGGCCAATGCTTGGCCATCTGGCCAGTGATGTATATCGGACCAGTTACCCATATATGGAGACCCCTGGTACACATACCGGTATATGGAGATCCATGACTGTATATGGAGATATGCTGTGAGAGCCCAAACATGCCTACTCAGTTATTTGTTACGTGAAAGTCCTATGATGTCTATGACATCTGACATCATACCCTTTTATGCCCATACATGGAGATCCCTGTCTGTAGAACCAGCTGTTAGTGTGGTATGTGGCCGATGTGGCTTCCATATATGCAGGGCATTCCCATTCCTAAGTCCTGTTAGATATGGGCTTAATATTGATGACATCAGGGAACTCCATATATGAGCATAAAAGGGATGCTGTCAGAAAAGAGCATGATGTCAGAGCGACAAACCCATAGAACCAGTGTCAGGCATTATATACAGAGATACATACATACGGACAAGCTGTGACCCAGTGTTGTTTTTGACAGCAGATTTTGATTTAGTTTTAGTCATAATTTAGTCACCTGAAAAGTTTTAGTTTTAGTCAAATTTTAGTCGACTAAATCTCATAAGATTTTAGGCGACTGAAATGTATTTTGGCAGGCCTTGATGGCATCGTAATGACTGATTTTACACTTGGTTGTGTGCTGAAAATAGCAGATCTACAAGCTCACAACGCGTCGCAGCGCGACGCGTTGTGAGCTTGTAGATCTGCTATTTTCAGCACACAACACCTGAGAGCAACCAAACATAAAATGACTCTCTTCTCCACTAGTCCCTCCCTAACATTTTAGTCTAGTTTTTATTTTGTTGACAAGATTGTCAATATATTTAGTCCTAGTTTTAGTCATCACGGATTGGAGAAGCTTCAAATTGGAACATCAGGTTCAGAGGAGGAGTCCTAAAAATCCAATATGGAACATCAGAATGTCGATGGCTTGGCCGTCTATGCCAAACCACTTAAAACCAGTACCATGTGTCATGACATGACGATGGGGCGATGTGACTTCAAATCAATATCGATTACGATTAATGAACAACAATTACTTGTTTTGAAAACAATCGTTGCGGTGGGATGCGTTACTAGCTTGTAGATCTGGTATTTTCACCATTTCTGTAAGACAGGGTTAAGTGGTTGATCATCAGACTATCATTACAGACTAATGGATTTAGTCCCATTATAAAACATCGATTCACCCATTTCCATGTAATTTGTTAATTATCAGAACATTTTAAAATTACTTGAAAAAAAAATGTTTCTTGATTATTGATTAACCTACGGGAGCAAGATTAAGGTCCTAAGCATCGGTTTCTATATATTTTAATGACATGGAGGACATATAGAGGCACATGAGGGTGGGGGGGGACTGATGTAATTTATGACAGGTCATCCCAGGCGGTATAATTGAACTACTGCTCACTGCCACCACGTGTTCCAATCACATTGCTGTGCAGGGACATGCTGGGCCCCTGATTCAGCCCGGGAAAAAGAGTTGGAGAGGCCCTCATTGCGTGATATAGAGAGAGATGACTCTCTATAGCGCTGCTGCTACTCAAAGATTTGCAATTTCAGATCATGACAAGTGGCAAGCCAGTGGGCCAATTACATGAGTTATATTTCGTCGTTGTCGGGTGGAAACCTTGTATGTCCAAAACCGTTTGTTTTGTATTTATCATTTTAAAAATGATTTAAACTAGTGAAAACAGCCGATCTACAAGCACACAACGCCTCGCACCGCGAGGCGTTGTGTGCTTGTAGATCTTGTAGATCTGCTGTTTTCACTACTTTTGTGCGACAGCCTTGTATGATGAAGCAGGGCTTTGCTTTGCGCGAAAAATCTACAAATTTGAAACTTGGAGATACGAGGTTTCTGCCCGACAGTGACGATTTACTTTGTTGGCCGCCCAGCCCCCAAAATGGAACGAAGGCCGACATTTTATTAATTTTTTTTTCCTAATGCCGGCCTGGACTGGCCGGGAATGAACCGGCCGTTCGGGAGTTGTCCCGCTTTTCCCAATGGCCAGCACGTCCCTGTTGCTGTAGATGAACAACACATTATGCCTCGAGTTCTTTGATTAATGAACAACCTCTCCCATAGACAGGCGAGAAGTGAGCACCCCCCCCCCTTTCCTTAGCCCCACCCCCTTGTTTCGCCGATCCTGTACACATATAGTGTTTTTATAACTGCGATATTATTGAATGTTTTCTTTGCTTGCTATTTCTAACTACTGTTGAGCCTTGTATTTAGCAATTTTAAAAGGGAAAATGAAAAAGAGGGGTTTAATTACGTTTCCATTCCGTATAGCTATGGTCTATCGATAAATGTGTGTAATCTCTGTGTTCATGTCAAGGTGTGGGTTTGTCCATATGTGTTGAAATATAATGTCCATGTATTTGCTAGAGAATCACAGTGTTTACTTATTTATATCCATAATAATAGATTTTCCCTTAAAAACATGCACTATTGACACGTTTCACACAGATTTAATTTCTTTCCTAAATAGTTACTATATCGATTTTAAATCATTGAATCAAATCGTATCGCGATGAATGAACCAATACCGTCCATGTATCTTATCGTCAACCATGTATTGTGATGCATATCGTATCGTTGTTAAAATGTATCGTTACAATATACAGTGTGCAAAGGCATTGTTATTCCTTAAAAAAACATTTAGGCCTAGAATTATTGAATGCCTTAACTATTGAAAAATAGCAGATATACAAGCTCGCAGCGCTAATTTTGAAAAAGTTGTGAAAATGTGTGCAAATCTTTGAATATTTGTATTTTTTAAAGTGAACGTTTGTAACTCAAATTTTGCTTCTGGGGGTGGTCCCTGGAACTAGATATTTTGAGATGGGGGTCCGTGGCCAAATAAATATCAGTTTGGGGGTCTTTCACATGAAAACCACTGACATAGTAGTCTCTCAAGAGCAGACTAACTGAGCTCCATTTAAGTGAAAAGGACCTTTTCTTTGACGATGGCTATAGCCAGATTGCTGACATAGAAACATAGTTTTTTTCAAAAAACCTTAGAAGGATTCAAGACACTTATAGAATAGAAAAATGATAATTTTCACGATTTTTCAAAAATAGCAGATCTACAAGCTCGCAGCGCGGCACTCGGTGCCGCGCTGTGAGCTTGTATATCTGCTATTTTTCAATAGTTAAAGCATAAAATAATAATACACCATAATGTGTACCCTGTTCTGAATGGGTTAAAATGCGCCGTCATGAGCCCCATTAACTGCATCCACATGCTGTGATCAGACCAGAACACATGCTGTGCCCTCCATGCTATTGCAGTTGCTGTGACATTGCTGATTACTAAAATACGACATTGAGGACTTCCGATGTTTGGACACCTCAATTTGTCCCAAACAGGTCGTAAACTACAGCATCAGCTGCAGCCGGCACCACCCCCTGGCCCGCCCCTCCGAGCCATCCAATCAGAGGAACACTATATGTGCTATGAATGAATCATAGTAATAAACCCTGGAATTGACCTGTTCTTCTCCTCATCCAACCCCATCATCAGCCCAGATGGAGCCGGGCCAAACACACAAATGGAGGGATGATTGACTGTGTGTGTGGTGGGAAATTGAGCCCAAACAATGCCAGATTTTTGGGTCCAATGCTTATCCCGGTTTTGGAGAGGTTTACACCACCGATTAACCCATTCAGAACGGGTACACATTATTGCGTATCATTATTTTATGCTTTAACTATTGAAAAATAGCAGATATATATATATACAAGCTCACAGCGCGGCACCGAGTGCCGCGTTGCGAGCTTGTAGAGCTGCTAATTTTGAAAAATTGTGAAAATTAGAATTTTGACCCGATTCTATAAGTGTCTTTTGAATCCTTCTAAGGTTTTTTGAAAAACCCATTTTTCTATGTCAGCAATCTAGCCAGCCATCGTCAAAGTAAAGGTCCTTTTCACTTAACTGGAGCTCAGTTAGTCTGTTCTTGAGAGACCACTATGCCAGTGGTTCTCAAACCTTTTCATGTGAAGGACCCCCAAAATGATATGTATTTGGCCACGGACCCCCATCTCAAAATATTTATTTCCAGGGACCACCCAGAAGCAAAATTTGAGTTACACAAACGTTCGCTTTAAAAATACATAGGCCTATATATTCAAAGATGTGCACACATTTTCACAACTTTTTCAAAAAATAGCAGATCTACAAGTTCACAGTGCGGCACTCAGTGCCGCGCTGTGAGCTTGTATATCTGCTATTTTTCAATAGTTAAAGCATTCAACAATTCTAGGCCTTAACCACCCCCGGGACTGTTTTTTTTAGGACGATCGGACTGGTTTCACTTAAAACTAGAAGCAGTGCTCTTCCGAGCACAGGTCTCCACCAGGTCAGGTAGGTTAATGTGGACTTCTGGTGGCGCAACAATAGTCCAATGTGAAAAGGGTGCCGTGTCTTCTTCGGCCTTTCACATGCAGCAATCTGACGCTCCATTCACGATTTGAGTAATTTTCTTCCAAAAATGTGTTTTGCAAAGTCGACCTGCTGGTGGCGCTATAACAGGCTTCTAATCAAAATGACTAGTACGTTAACTAATGCTTTTAAATAAAGACAATTAATATTGTAGTGGAAAGAGTACAATATTTGCCTCTGAGATCTAAGCAGAGTAGACAGGGCCGGATTTACCATTGGCCTTGTAGGGCATGCGCCCTGGGGCACACATGCCAATGGGGCACAAAAAGATATATATATATATATATATATATATATATATTTTTTTTTTTTTTTTTTTTTTTTTTTTAAAGCTGAGGGTTAAACAACAACTCGAAATGGATCAGTGGAGCATCAGGTACATGTTTTATTTATTAAACTTGCATAATGTGTCTGCCACTGGCTTAGCTGTATGTGGAGCCCCATAGCCTACATTAGCAGGAGGAGGAGGAGGAGGCTTCACAGAAAGAAATCTTAATCAAACACACCAAAGTTTACATCTACCAGTTGGCAAGGCTTAGATAAGAACTCGAGGTTGTGATGAGATCATTTGAGAAATGGTTCATATATTTATTATGGTGATATGGTCTGCTGCTTAGCTCTTTGACCTCACTGAGGCCCCATATAAAATCAATCAGTGGATTAAAAACGCCAAAGTTGTCATGGTCATGTTGGCAAGGGTTAGACAGCAACTCGACCTTGGAATTAGAGCATTTGCTCCATTTTTGATGAATCTGTGATATCATTTCTCAGTTAGCCTGGATTAGCTTGTGGGCTAAAAAAAATGTCTATTTAAAATGTGGCAGAATGGGGTTGTTTTGGCTGCTGGGGGAACACTTAAAAGAAGAAAATGGCTTGGTTTGGGTCCAGGGTCTTGTGGCATATGTAAAGCATATTGTTCAAACATGTTGTGTCCATTTTAAGGGTGGAAAAGTCATTCTTCATTATGTGGTGAAAAAAAAAACTCTACAGGTTGTGGTACAATGTATATATTTATAGTATTTTTATATATGTGTGTGTGTAGGCCTATAATGTAAAGAAAAGCAGCCTAGTTCTCACTCATTCCCACACTGAGTCTGTGCATTCACATGATTCAGCCATTCATTCACTGACATGACCTGTCACCTGCATGTGCCGCTCCCCTCCCAAATGTGTGCTCCCACGCTTCCTGTATCCTGACCTGTGCCCACAATGCCCAGCTGTTTTGGCAGCATTTCAGTGTAAACAACAATTCAACATGAGAAGGAGAAAACAGTCAAGCGGTTGTGCAAAAAGACAAAAAACAGCAGAAAAAAGCGCGGCATAAAGCAAGATGCGATTCCACCAGCGGCGCAGCCGCCAGCGCCGCAGCCGTGATTGAGGCGGCCTTGGCCCGCGAGGCTACCACGGCCGACCCGGCGTAGGGGGCACTTGAACTTGGTCACCCTGGGGCACCACAGAAGGTTAATCTGGCCCTGAGAGTAGATCATGCATAAAAATGGAAATACTCAAGAAAGGTAAAAAAATACCTAAACTATTTACTTGAGTAAATTACTTGAGTAAAAGTACTTAGTTACTTTCCACCACGGGCCACGTTAGAGAAATCTACTTCACAGCCGACCTCGTGTGGTTTGGACAGGAACACTGTTCCACTGGTCGTTGTGACCTTGGAGTGGGAAACCACCTACGATAACATTCATACCAGAGTCAATATTGGACAGCATTCAGAAACACATTAAATGTGAGAGGCTTGTAATGTCCACAATGAACTGTGTTTCTGAGAGGCCTTTTAACCGAGTCGTACTGATTTGTCATATGGTGGGAGCCGCGTCCAAAATATGGATGCCAGACCAGTGGCGTCAGTTCAGAAAAGCTAAGGTATGGCAACATGACTGCACGCGCGCCTTTGCGCGCGTGCAAGACACCAGTCATGTTGCCATACCTTAGCAACAGGCATGATACATTTATTTTAAGAAGTACATTCTATTTTTCCCCCGTTTCTACGGTTTCTTGGGCTGGATATGGCAGCCTGGAATGGTTGTTCAAGTGCAGCTAAATTTGGCATGTTAGTAAACGTGCCACAATTAACAATAATGAATTTCACCTCTGCAGCTGACCTGCGGAACATGAGAATATACCATTTTGTCAAGATGGGGAGAATACAAGTGTGGAGAATATAATTATAATACCTTGTTAAAGTGACTATTTTGTAAAATGTGTAGTTATTTTACTGTAATTTAACAACAGAACAGATAGACAAAGAGACATTCATGGATTTATATTTAAAAGTAACTTTTATTTTCCCCCCTGGACCCAGGGTATGGCAGCTGCACACCCCTGCCATACCCAATTGACGCCCCTGTGCCAGACTGAAAGAGGTTAAAAGTGGTATAGGTGATAACGTTTTTATAAGGTGGGTGTTAAATTATTCTGGTGGTAATAATTGCTATAGAGTGCTCAGTAACAGTAACCTGTTACTGAGCACTCACTAGCACTTACTGGCAATTATTACCATCAGAACAATAATACGTCTCTCCAGCACTTTAGAGAACATAAAATACATTTTCAGATAATAATAATTGAGCAGATGAAGTTTCATATGTGTCCCAGCGCGGCTGATGGCTAGTCATTGCATTTTTTCTCATTTCCATTTTCTCATTTCATTTGAAAGCTGGGGATCATAGCTACAAAATGATATATTGGTTGTGGAGATTGACCCAACAGTTTTGAAGATATGGCTTATAGGATGCCATGCTGAAATACTACTTTTGAGATATTCAAGTTCTAAATAAATGTCTAACCTGCAAATGACCTGACGATCTCTCACATTAATTAAAAAAAAGTCTTATTTACATGCAGAGTTAAGCTCTGGCGTTTAAGTGAAATGTAGCCTAGATATTTTGAGATGCATTTGTGTCTTTTTTCATTTTAGAAAAAAAAAAAAAAAAAAAGAAAGTCATATTAGCAGTAGTGAAAAACCCTGCCTTCCGAAATGACTGCCCCTCAGTCACGCTGAGTCACATATAGTTCTGAAGTTTGTCTGCTCAGTTGTTTTCCTTGTTTGATCACTTCCAATCCTGTTAGTGTATCCTATGGGTTTTCTCTTCTGGAATAAAAAAATATATTTTCTGTTTACTAAAGAGCTCGAGAGACAGGGAGACCCACGTTACTCACACTGCTATACAAACACTATATAGCGGGGGTCTTCAACAGGGGGTCCGGGACCCCTAGGGGGTCCCCAGAGTTACTACAAGGGGTCCTCCAAATCTTTGAGCGATAGAAAGTTTTTTCTCCTTCTTTATATCAACCACTTGAACCCTAGCGTCCATATTCTTCCAGAGAACTTAGCCAAAAATAGCATGTAGATCGGCTATTTTTGGCCAAGAGCTTTGGTGTAGAGGGGAAAAAGAGCAGACTAAGTACAGAGTGAAAGGTCAAGTTTATTAAGTATTGACAGCTCAAGTGGTTAAATATCTGAAAAACACAAATTTACATGAATCCAAAATACACTGATGATTGTGCTGTCAAACAATGAACTATTGGGACTCTACAGGTTGTGGGGGTCCCTGCTTCATCTCTCTCTTAACTAAGGGGTCCTTGGTCCTTGCTCTATAGCAATGATTTGATAACCATCACAATAGAGCGATTTTAACAAAACAAAAAAAAATCACTTACGCAGTCTCCCCTTTCACCACTTTCAACCCGACATTTTGGGCATGTCATTATAGGCATGTATAAAAAACTGTTAAAAACTGTAAAATAGTGAAAATATCCAACCTCATGGTGCATGGAAAAAAAGATTTAGACGTCAGAGCAAAAAAACAATATATCCACCCCATCATGCCAAACATGATAAATAATGAAATTGTCTGTAGGGTCTGAGCTGCGTGAAGGGAATCATGATGGGTTCTGTTCCGCCAGCGACAGCTGGCCTGGCCTGTTCCTTCACTTCAGTATGCATTGAAATGGACAGGTAGAGCAGCTGCTATTGAATAAAGGTTGTCTGTCTCAGGGGCGTCAATTGGGTATGGCAGGGGTATGCAGCTGCCATACCCTGGGTCCAGGGGGGAAAATAAAAGTTACTTTTAAATATAAATCCATGAATGTCTCTTTGTCTATCTGCGCTGGTTATTATGTTGTTAAATTACAGTAAAAATAACTACAAATTTAACATGATGGTCACTTTAACAAGGTATTATAATTATATTCTCCACACTTGTATTCTCCCAATCAAAATGTTATATTACCAGGTTCCGCAGGTCAGCTGCAATGCATTATTGTTAATTGTGGCACGTTTACTAACATGCTAAGTTTAGCTGCACTTGAAAAAACGTTCCAGGCTGCCATATCCAGCCCAAGAAACCATAGAAACCTGTGTAAAAAAACTGACAAAAGTATATATTTTTTCAGATATTGTGAAAATAGCAGATCTACATGCTCACAACGCCTCGCAACCGTGTTATCCAAAATGTAATGCCTATTTCCCATGAGGACTCCCATCTTTGCCATCTTTTGCTGAACTGACGCCACCGCCCACACCCACACCCCCCTCGCTACCGGCAGGACACCCAATTCACACCTCGGGGCGACGCACGCCGCACCGCAGCTGTTCCAGATATCTGAGGAAACCCCAGCCCTCGGGGGAAATCACCAGCAGTTATGTAGATGTGCAGCATCTCTGAACCTGTGGGGTCCAGGGCTCCTTGGGGGAGGGGGGAGTTCCAGGGGATTCCCTAGGTCAGTGGTTTTAGACACTTTTTCTTATCAAGGCCCCATTATAGAGCTACGAAGTTTGATGTCATTTACCCATCCTACCTGGTTCGCGTTCCCCCCATTCTGAATTCCCATAGACTTTTTTCATATCGCGTCAATGTTATTCTCCATAGAGAGATTACTTCCATGAACGAGTGTAATATCCCTTTAACTCATTACAGTGAATCCACCTACTCCTGCCCTGGTTTCAGCCGAGCTCTCATCCCGCCTGTCAGTCAATTCAACATACAGTACAACGACATTAAACACGAGAGCTCAGCCGCATGTACGGTCAGTCGCGCAGGAAAATGGATTACATCTGTAATCCCGCGGCAGAGGACTTAATCTGCCAGCCCAACAGGAAGTCATGACGGGAGGACAGAACCGGATGGCCTAAGCATGTGCTCTCGGATGGCTTAGCACACTGCTCTCCGCGAGACCACCTGTCTGCAGTAGCGCTTTCGAGGCCGGACATGCACCGGATGCCGTGTGGCCAATATATTTCCCACATGCACGCGCAAGGACGGCACGGAACAGTGCTTGCGTGTTGCATGCTAGAATGCGTTCACAATAGATTTGAGTGACGACGCGCCATATAACCTATCTAATGAAATGGCTATTTGCATAACACGTTTACCAGTGAGTGGGGTCTAGTCAAAGAAGGTCTCAGCAAGAACAGTCACCAACGTCATCTAGGCTCCATGGGTGGCGGGTGGCCACAAAATAACATTAGCGTCTATGAGCACTTCGTCACTTCCGCCACCCAAAAGTGTCATGGCGGCGTCCCATGGTGTGCCAACTTACGGGTGTTGTCTGTTCCTGCCTAACCTTCCTTGGGTCTAGTCACAAGCCCAGGCTACTCTATACATATGGATACTTACTTTAACACCTAAGGTTTCCAGCGGTGACTGCATGTAAATGTGTGTGATCCTCATATGGCTCCATTACTGTGGTATGTAGGTTACTGTTTGAGATTTGTTCAAAGCAACTTTGTTTCTCCACTGTAGCGCTGTATTTTCTAATTGAATTAAATGAAACTAGAAAGTAAAATCCTAAGTAACAATGCAAATATAATTAAGACTAGAAAACATCGTTTGCACCATTAGATCTGCTGACATCCGTTCTTTCTAAATAGCCTCTAGAGGCGCGTGCGCGAGCGTGCACCTGACGTCAATAGATGACCGTCCGCCCTGAAAAGAAAATCCCAAAGCACCACTGCCTGTCTGTCGTTCAACATCCTAGAGCAGGGGTCTTCAACAGGGTGTCCGGGACCCCCAGGGGGTCCTCAGAGTTACTTCAGGGGTCCTCCAAATCTTTGTGAGATTTTTTTCCTCCTTTTTTATATTCATATTCCATATTCTGAGAACTTTAGCCGAAAATAGCCGATCTACAAGCTCACAACACCTCGCGCTGCGAGGCGTTGTGAGCTTGTAGGGTGCTCAGATTACATTAAAAGTGACAATTTAAGTGACACAGCGGTGAGCTTGACCACTGTCATTCAACATGTCATTCCGATGAGGAGCGGAGGGTCTTTAACCACGGCCTTGTGTGGCTTATTGCTTTTCTGAAATTGCAAATGCATGGAATACGTCATGCGGCATAATATTATTGTAATCCATGCAGACTATTTGAACAGACCGACATGTTCAACAGCTCTCCTTGCTACCGCCACAGCTTCTCAGTGATCAAACTCCCCCTGCCTCCTCCTCCTCCTGTAGCAGCATTAGTTCATCACTATACCAGTGTGTCAATCAATGCAGGCTCATACATAATGTGTTATATTGCATTGGTTCTCAAAGTGCATTCCAGGGACTCTGTGCGGGTTCATTCCTCAACTCTCCCCCCATTTCCTGTCAGTCTACTGTCCTATCAAATAAAGGCATAGAAGCCCCAAAACAAATCTTTAAATTGTGATCAGGCCCTCCAGGTCCAGGGCCTCTCAACATACACACCCATTGTAACTTCATACTCCATTTTAACCATGATAGATTCATTAAAAACACCCGTTATTTTTCTGGTGACTCATAATACCGTCCTAATAATGTGAGCAGTTTTTTTCTTTTTCGATAACTTTTTTCATTTATTTTTAATAATTCATTTTTGTATTACATTTTTCCCATTTTCCCAAAGAATTATTAAAAATAAATGAAAAAAGTTAGCGAAAAAACACGGCCTGCTGTAATAATAATGGGTGTTTTTAATGAATCTATCATAGTTCAAATGGAGTTTGAAGTTACAATGTGTGTGTGTGGGGAGTGGCCCTGAAGGAGGAGGGCCTGGTAACATTTACATCAAATATAAATATTGAATCAAGCAAATTAAAAATTATTTCCGATTATTCCGTAGCATTACAGGAGCAGAGCCACACCGCCAAATCCAGTGCAATATTTGCAAAGAAATGGGTTTTCACTTTTCAGAGTGTCATACGTGAAATGTCCAATGACAAGGTTTCCTGGCACCCGTCTCAACCTTAAGCCACCTGCTTTCATCAGAGTCTCTTTGATGTTGACATTCCAGGCACCGCGCCGGATGGATGTTAACTCTTTTATCGCTTCGGACGTTCCCGTTCGCCCCAATTTTGACCCCAGCTCGTTGCCAATACGAACGCTCGTTCTTTAACCTTGTCTGATGACTGTAAGCTGATGAGGGGTCGCGCGGGTGTGTACAGTAAAAAGATCTCCCGTAATGCTGCTTTCAAATCTCCACCACACGTAAACATCAATGATGTCCAATTCACTGGACACTGGCTGTTCTCTGTGGAGCTGATCTAGATTATGCATTTCTATGCTCTGAACGACGGCAAGCGGAGCGGCCCAATTCACATCCATTCTTTGCATAAGGCTGCCCTCTGCCGCCAGCTTGGCTAACATATACACACTAGTCCTTACCCGTTCAAAGATATGAGCTCCGAAATGATGTGCAGTGTGTGGGTTATGGGATGTGCACTGTGCACACGGTATATGAGGGATGGAAAGTAACTTTAACTGGTTCTTGCATGATAATATGTAGGAGCATCAATGTAAGAAATACCCGTTTCGTTTAATGGCTATGTGTGTGTGTGTGTGTGTGTGTGTGTGTGTGTGTGTGTGTGTGTGTGTGTGTGTGTGTGCAGCGGTTTGGACCGTGAGACCATCCGCAGAGTAGTCTGTGTTTCTTTTTGAGAGGGTCGGTCTGCCTGAAAAACGCGTTTTGGAACGAAACGGTTACGTTTTGCGCGTTTGTGACGCCCTCTACGGGTGGAATTGGAAATGCTTCTGGGGATTCGTTGAGTAAGCCACCCGCAACCTGTGGCAGAAATTCAGTGTTGACTCGACGTTTTGTTTGTGATTTATGGCTATTGTTTGCAAAACGGGCCCCTCCCGCTAACTTTGGAAGCCCGTTACGAACGAACGGTATGGACTATCAAAATATCCCTTGACTATGTTCATTGCATGGGTTCAGAGATCATGTGTACGTGACATTTGAAGAAAATATGTAGGAAAAGGAGCAAAAAGTGTGTTTTGGAGAAAATTCAAAATGGCGGAAAATCTATCCTGACACAAATGGGCGGGGCCTATATGGGGAGATGCGTATTGACCCAAGGAATCCAGGGAAAAAAGAATTTTAATTTTTCGACCTACGGTTCAAGAGTTACAAGGCAAGTAGGCCGTTATAGCGCCACCATGAGGCAGAGTGGAAATGCTTTTGGGGATTCGTTGAGTATGCCACCCGCGACCCTTGGTTAAAATTCAGTGTTGACTCGACAATTTGTTTGTGCTTTACGGCTATTGTTTGTGGTCCCATCCTGCTAATAACTTTGGAAGCCCGTTACGAACGAACGGTACAGACTATCGACATATCCCTTGAGTATATTCATTGCATGGGTTCATAGATCATGTATACCGCTTTTTGCGACATTTGAAGAAAATATGTAGGAAAAGGAGCAAAAAGTGTGTTTTGGAGAAAATTCAAGATGGCGGAAAATCTAGCCTGGCGCAAATGGGCGTGGCCTATATCGGGAGATGCGTCTCGACCCACGGAATCCAGGGAAAAAATAATTTTAATTTTCCGACCTACGGTTCAAGAGTTACAGGCCGAAACGTAAAGTGGACTGTTATAGCGCCACCATGAGGCCAACTGACAAAGTTATTTTTTATTTAATCCTTGATATCATTATAAATCTCCTCTCAGAGTTTTGTAACTGTAGCCCCTATGGTTTGCGAGAAAAAAAATATTGAATGTGAGTTTTTGCGATTCCCATTATAAGTCAATGGGAAAAATTAATTCACTAATAAATTAATATCAATTAAACGATTTGTGAAAGTGAAAAAAGGGCTTCACAGTTGTGTCAGGTGTGTTCATATGCTAATGGTGATGCGATTTCAGATCAATTGCTCCAGCCACTGAGGAGAAACGCTGTGACAGACAGACAGACAGACACTCAGACACTCAGACACTCAGACAGACATTCGCTAAATTATATGTTAGATATAATACTTTTTTTTTTTTTTTTTTTTTTATCGTTTGGAAATAATGAATAGATCTTTTTCTATAACATCGCAAAGGTAAGCTGCTTTTTGCTGGCACCAGCCCCAATAAATAAACAATAAATCTGGCAGTAGAACTGTTAACGTTGTTCTCGTTCACACATTCATATTTGGACTGTGGATTCAGACAGGGCCAGGGGACAGGCTCGCCCCTTTGACTTTGCTTCCGCATTCGGACAGGCAGCGGGGGAGACCTAAAGAGACAAGTCTCGGCTGACTGGGCCTGGCGGTTTGCCACACGGTTCAGCGAGCACCGACGACCGTGCACAAATCCTGCGAGCGGCAAATAACCCATTTGAACCCGGAATTAATGTTATACTTTAGCTGTTGAAAAATAGCAGATATACAAGCTCACAGCGCGGCACCGAGTGCCGCACTGCGAGCTTGTAGATCTGCTCTTTTTAAAATATATATATATTTTTTTATTTTTTGTTTATTGAGTCTTTGAATATATCTTTTTTTAAAGGGAACATTGTAACTCAAATATTTGCTTCAGGGTCATCCCTGGAACAACATATTTTTGGGATCGGGGGTCCGCGGCCAAATACATGTAATTTTGGGTGGTCCTTGACATGAAAAAGTTTGAGAACCACTGATTTAGAAGAAGGATTTTGAAGACATTCATAGAATCGGGTCAAAAAAAGACGTTCACGATTTTAAAAAAAAAGCAGATCTACAAGCTCGCAGCGCGGCACTCGGTGCCGCTATGTGAGCTCGTATGTCTGCTATTTTTTTAAATAGTTAAAGCATAAAATACAGTGGCTAAAGTCGTTCAAATCAGATTTTGCATTCAGATCTAAATGGCATAAAGGAGCATGATTCTGCATGACACCTGACAATTATTTGCCGTGAGTGAGGAGGACTGCGTGAAACGTGTTTTCAGCTGTGCAGACCAGGGGGACAGGCACATGAAACAGACCTGCAACATACTGTAGACAGCATTATTAAAATACATCATGCCTCGAGCTGGCTACACTTTAATCTGTCACTGTCTGTAGTGATTACAGCTATATCAAAGCTGATATAATGTACTGCATCATATTTCATCACATAATATTTCATATCACATATCAGTGGTTCCCAATCTTTTCAGCTCGACACTCAAAGGAGAAATCAGATGGGAGCGTGTCGCTGCTACTACATGTCATCTTTTCGACACCCGACTCTAACCCTCACCCTAACCCTAACCTCCGTGGAGTGAGTCGCTAACCCTCCGGTCGAAATGATGGGCGTTCGAAAGAGCACGATTTTCCCAAAGCAGATGTTTGTCCAGGACCCAAACTAGTGAAAACAGCAGATCTGCAAGCTCACAAATGCATCGCTTTGTGACGCGATGCGACTTGCGAGCTTGCATATCGGCTATTTTCACTACTTAATATTTTTATTTATTTATTTATGGATTTACTTATTTTTTGCATTTGTTTGTTTTAAAATTAGAGCAACACCTCAATTAAACGAGCACGTCAAACAAGGTTAGACGCACCAAACTGAGCTGCCATTAGGGGATAATTCTGTGTGTGTGTGCGTGTGCTAGGGCATTCACGAATAGTGATTTTTAGTATTCTAATAATTCGACCTCAAAGTATTCGAATAGTCGAATATTCGACAGGACTGGCCAAACTGTCAAATATTAAGTAAGCAAGAGGCGAACATTGTGAAAATATTTTCACAATATTTATCTGTGGAACCGAGTCACATTAAATGTAATTCCTACAATTCCAAGTGCTTGTCAGGGTGGGGGTCCCCAGTTCAAATATGTTTATTTTGGGTGTCATAGCCTAAAAAGGTTTAAGAACCCCTGGTATAAAGCATTAACAAATTCATCCACCAGGGCCATTGACAAAAAAAAAAGCGAATATTCGACTTTGGTGAACAACGTCGTATAGTGACTTTGATATTCGAATATTCGAATGTTCGAATATTTGGTGAATGCCCTTGTGCGTGGGTGTGCCTGTGGTAAAATAAATGTTTCAAAAGAGATTTAAAAATGGTTATTTGTTAGTAATGTCGTCACAGCCCGTGAGCTGATCTCTGACTGGACCACTGGACTCAATGAACCAGCTCTCCTAATAGACAGACCGGAAGTTACGCAACGACAGACAGTATGCAACACTAAGCTCCCAGCATGCCGTGCGTGTGCGCGCGCACGCGTGCGTCTCTTATACAACACCTCGGCATCATTCATCCGCCCTGACCCCACCCCCCCCCCCCCCCCACCACACCATCAGTAAAGCTTTCTAAGACAAGGATTACTACCAATTACGGCCCTCCTGAGGAGAGAGTGGAGACATGCAGGGAGGCGCTCGACTCACAATGACCAGGAGGAAAAGAAGAAAAGAAAAAAACATCTGCACCGTTATTCACAACCACCCGAAGTCGCGAATAACAAGTAGCAGAAGTGTTGCGATGGGAACGGCTCATAAAAGCTCAGACCTGAGAAGAGAATTGAATCTTCTTCTGGCGATACTAGTAACCTCCTCTGCATACTGTCGGACCTCATATCTCCAAGTTTCAAATGTGTACTTTTTTTCACAAAGTAAAGCCCTGCTTCATCATACAAGG
This sequence comes from Nannobrachium achirus, assembly GCF_963921795.1. Lineage (NCBI taxonomy): Eukaryota > Metazoa > Chordata > Actinopteri > Myctophiformes > Myctophidae > Nannobrachium > Nannobrachium achirus. The sequence goes on from NC_137818.1 coordinate 59,907,903, forward strand.
CCGTCGCACAGAGGTAGTGAAAACAGCCGATCTACAAGCACACAATGCCTCGCACCGTGAGGCGTTGTGTGCTGTAGATCGGCTGTTTTCACTAGTTTAGATCGTTTTTAAAATGATAGATACAAAACGAACGGTTTTGGACATACAAGGTTTCCACCCGACAACGACGATATGTATATATATATATATATATATATATATATATATATATATATATATAAATATAAGGTGAAAATGAATCTACAGTCTGTACGGTTCTACCAGCGGCCCTCTGGGAATGGAATAATACCGGTGCAGCATTCCAGACATGCAGATTACATTAAAAACCCTGGCGAATACTTCCATGACGCTGCATGCATAGAAAAAGATGAAGTAAGCCTCCCTGTTCCACTGCAGGAATACATTTACAGGTTAGAGATTATTAAAAGAGCCTGACCTGAGGGTCATTATTTGACTTTTTGGACGACATCGCTATCGGAAATTATGCTGGATAAATGTCTCTCGATTTTCTTTTTACCTTTAAATCTTAAAAAGTTCTAAAATAGCTGATTTAAATGCTCACAATGCGTACCATCATGAAACGTTTAATTTGATTCCTAATTTTTTATGAATCAAAACATATCTATTTGCTCCCTTATAACTTAGATGTTCTCAAACAAACTTCAAACTAAATTCTCGAATCTAGGTTTTTAAAATGTCTTTCAAGAATCAGATATTTAATTTTTTTTCGTCCTCAATTCAATTGACATAACAACTAAAGTGGGGTGCCTTGTGGGTCTTCAACGTTTTCAGGCCAAGGACCCCGTATTGAGAGAGAGATGAAGCAGGGACCCCCAAAATCTGTTCATAGATTCCATATTGTTTCATTGTTTGACAGCACACTCATCAGTGTATTTTGGATTCATGTCAATTTGTGTTTTCAGATATTTATCCACTTGAACCATCAATACTTAATAAACTTTCACTCTGTACTTAGTCTGCTCTTTTTCCCCTCTACACCAAACGACTTTGCAGAAAATAGCCGATCTACAAGCTCACAACGCCTCGCAGCGTGAGGCGATGTGAGCTTGTAGATCTGCTATTTTTGGCTAAAGTTCTCAGAATATGGACACTAGGGTTCAAGTGGCTAATATAAAAAAAAGGAGAAAAAAAGGTTTCTATCACACAAAGATTTGGAAGACCACCTGCAGTAACTCTGAGGACCCTCTGGGGGTTCCGGACCCCCTGTTGAAGACCCTTGTCCTATACCATAACATAGTACACAGTATCACTTCAAGGCTGCTTAACAGCGCCATTGAAGGTTGGTCAGCCTGCGGTATTGCAGCTTTTGAGACCATACTGAAAAGGACAGACAGACAGACATATGCATGGACAGTAGTAAAGTAAAGTAAACTAAGACACCTCAGAGTGACTTGCGACCTCAGGGTGACATGCGAGGTTGCGCCAATTCTTGGGCATCTGGTCAGTGATGTATATGGGACCAGTTACTCATATATGGAGACCCCTTCATGATAGTTATGTTATGTCAAAACATGCCCATATATGGACATTACCAAATATGGGCATTCCCATATATGTCCTTAATATTGATAACATAATATTCTTAATAACGTCCTTAATATTGACAATATAGGAATCTCTATATATGGGCATAAAACACACGTTAATTAGCAATGCCAAGCAGGGCCTTCGTGAGTTAGGGCCTTGGCTTGATGCTTGTGGATCTCCATATATGGGCATAATGGGGTACCCAAACATTCTCATTTTCGGCCTGGGATTTATGACATCAGAAATCTCCATGTATGGACATAAAAGGTTTTTTCTTTTTCTGGGAATGACCATATATGGACTTTTATACCCTGAGAAATCTCGTAGCTTGTCTGACTGTCAGTACAGGATGTGATGTCACGTGACATCCTTGTTATGCCCATATATGAGTCATTCTGTACCACATCACTGTGACTCACTGACATCACGTGACATCACTTCCTGTACAGACAGTCAGACAAGCTACGAGATTTCTCAGGGTAAATGCGACCTTCGGTCGCAAAAAACAAACAAAAAACTAAACATCAATTAACAAAGTTCTAAGACCCTCTAAAACCGGTATCGGCATCGGACACAGAAATCTGGCATCGGTCGGGCTCTCCACTGATTAGATCTGTGTCCAGAGGGATGATATTACAGTAACAGAGCCGTGGGTTACATCACTAAGAGGAAAGCAAGAAAACACAGCACTGCTCATGGAGCGGATGAATGTCAGCCATTGAAACAATGGAAGTGCAATTCATTAATGAGATCCATGTACCTCAGATAATGGCCTGTTGTAATGATAATACAAGGCCTTCAAAGGGGGAACAATGAAATAATAGAATAATGAAGATAAACAAGTGTCGTTGATTGCACTCGCCTCGAAAATAGGAATGGTACTCTTTAGATTAGCATGCATTGTCTAGTACGGTCCTTTGTGCTCTTATCCGTCCAGTTGATAATGACACAATAGCTCTTCACATAGCTAACACTAATAAGCTTTTACACTTAGAGGTTTGCTTTAACAGCAATGGTGGGAAGTGAGTAACTAAGTACAAGTACAGCAAATGTCCTGCAACTCAACACAGACAAGACAGAAATTCTCCTATTCGGCCATCTCACCTCTAGATCCCACCAACAGGCACGTGCACACATAGACATCAAAGGGGGCTTGAGCCCCTGCCTTTTTACCCATCTGTAAAAAGTGCCCTCTCCAGACCATGAATGCAGTTTTTACTATGGTGAAAGAAATGCAAATGCCCCTCTTTCCATGCCATAAATGAAGGCAGCATTCAAGAGAATCGCCTTGTCCAGACTCTGCCTAACTTGAATGCAGTGTCTTATGTTGAACGGATTGTCCTCTTTGTGTAGACATCCATGGCGTTATGGCACATCTCCAGTATTAGCTAGATTATGTGGTATCAAGCACCGAAAATAGCCGACGCGTTGTGAGCTTGGAGGTCTGCTATTTTCGATATTTCCACCAAAAGGCCATTTCCCCTGCCTCTCTAACATTCTCTGCACGTCCCTGCCCACCAACACAACTGTCTTGACTCCATGTCAGCCAATGTCACGCCAGTAGCAGAAAATGTGGGTGTACTACTGGACTCTGACCTCTGTCTTGAGGCTTGACCGGTCCTTTCCTTTCCACCCCTAACCTTCACAAATATATCAATGCCTCATTTCATCTCGCCTGGACGCCCTCTATTCAAATCTCATCACGGGATCCATACACTCACTGCCTGCAGTTGGTGCAGAATGCGGCTGCCAGCCAAACTCATTGCTGGGACTAGGAGATCAGAACACTTAACCCCTGAACTGGCTGCACTGCACTGTAACTTTTAGAATTGATTTTAAGTTAACTAAAAAATTAGCTTTAAAAGTTAAAGTTATACTATGTAACTTTTTTTATAAAACATATCTTAAAATTGTCCTAACTATTAAATCGCTAAAGTTTTAGAACCCCCACTCTGTTAATTTCAGCCCCAAAAGCCTTTTCTTTATATGTTTTCTACTTAGCCTTGACAGGGGCGGGATTTCCCGGCAAAATGACGTCATCTGCATCATCCGTATACGTTGTGTATACGTTGGCCAATCACATTGCGGATCATACACACATGATACACTACCGGCCAATCACAGCGCTGCCGTGATTGGCTGCCGTATGCTGATCATACACTGCCGGGCTCTTCAGGAAGTATACACTGCAGTGTTTACACTGGTCTATAGTCTAGCATGTAACTCCCCAACCGCTGCTCGTAGAGGGACACGAGAGACCTCGATGGATGCGTCTCGGCGAGGCGAGGCGGACGCGGTGGTCTGAAGGCCCGGTCCGCGGCGAAAAACGGACGAAAAAAGCAGACGCGACCGCGGTTTGCTCTACCGCTACTGACCACTAGTTGAGCAACTTACACAGTATAACTTTAACTTTTAAAGCTCTTAACAGCCTGGCACCTCAATACTCCGTCATGATGATGAGAGGGAAAAAAAGTGCTGCTACCCTGCTACTAGGCTGCAAGTGTTGCCCTGCAAACATAAGATCAACTCTCACGTTTAGTTCGCCCCCACCCTCCCCTACGGTCCTGTAGATCAGTCTTTTCAACACACAGCATTGAACAGAAAAAAAAAAAGAAAAAGCGAAGCATAACATAGAGTGGCATGTTTGATTAAACTGAAAGGAGAACCATGACTGTTTACATTCAAGGAAGCAGCTGATGTATTATTATTCAAGCACAAACTAGTGACATGATCACATCACGTTATGAATGTATGTTTGTTCCCAAATCAAAGTGAAAAAATGGTTTGGTTTGTTGCAACAATGTCTAGTTATTTAAAGTATGGTAATAGTGTGAAGTAGTGTGAGAGGATTAATGTCAGAGTGTTTGTATTGGAGCTTCTCTCACTGCTGGTTTGCCCAGGTTAGGGTCAGGTTTTTCTGAATAATTAGGCTCAGAAAAGTGTTGTGATTGGCCCCTGGACTTTGACGTCAGAGTCCATTAATCCCGCCCCATCTCCTTCCACAACACATGGGCTTGTAGATTGACAAGTGGTTTAAAAAGGGAAAACGTTATAACTCACCAGAATTTCTTTGGCCTGCCAATTCGGAAAGGCGAACAAGGCATCGTGTTGGTTTGTGCTTGCACTCTGCCGACCTGCTGTTCTACTTTCCTGACAGACGGGCTCTTACTCTGCGGCATGGTGGTGGCAGGAAAACTTAATCTCAAGTTCCGTGTTCAGCGTTTCCCTTTCTCTGCCCATTTCGGAAAAGGTCCTTCAGACGTCAGAGAGAGGAAAAACTACTTTCTTTACCTGCCTTTCTCTTTCAGTGCAATTCCCTACAGGCTCCTTTTCTATAAACCACGCCGTTTCTGTTAAAACCGTTCGACGCGTCAATGACTGTGACAGACGCCATCATCCTAACAGCGGCGCCACAGGTTCAGGATCTGATTCACGCGTATAAAAACAGGAAGTAGCTTAACGAGGACGCACGGGATTATCAATCACGCTCGGAGTGACTGCTGATAAACAGGAAATGACCGTTGTCTCATTGACCTGCTGTAACGTGAGGACGTGCAGTCACTAGACGGTACACGGAACGCCGTCTCCCCGATCCCTTATGTTCCACGCTCCTCTTTTCTGCTCCTCTCGTCTCTTCAAAAAACCTAAATCCATTCACAACTCCTGTCCCGTTACGGTTTAACCCATTTAGGCCTGGGATTATTGAATGCTTTAACCAGTGAAAAATAGCAGATATACAAGCTCGCAGCGCGGCACCGAGTGCCGCGCTGCGAGCTTGTAGATCTGCTATTTTTGAAAATCTCGTGAAAATGTGTGCAAATCGTTGATGTATGTATTTTTAAAGCGAATGTTTGTAACTAAAATTTTGCTTCTGGGTGGTCCCTGGAAATAAATATTTTGAGATGGGGGTCCGTGGCCAAATACATGTATCATTTTGGGGGTCCTTCACATGAAAAAGTTCGAGAACCACTGACATAGTAGTCTCTCAAGAACAGACTAACTGAGCTCCAGTTAAGTGAAAAGGACCTTTTCTTTGACGATGGCCGGCCAGATTGCTGACATAGAAACATAGGTTTTTCAAAAAAAAAACCTTAGAAGGATTCAAAAGACACTTATAGAAAAATTCTAATTTTCACGATTTTTCAAAAATAGCAGCTCTACAAGCTCGCAGCGCGGCACTCGGTGCCGCGCTGTGAGCTTGTATATCTGCTATTTTTCAACAGTTAAAGCATAAAATAATGATACTCAACAATGTGTACCCGTTCTGAATGGGTTTAATAGCCCTGTCGGACTCGTTCCTCCTCTTCTCCGGTCGTCCCGTCTCCCTCTCCTCTCCCTCTGCGTATGCTAGCGCCGAGTCGCTCAGTCAGTGGGATGCAGCAGTGGTCCAGACAGGCAGAAAGACAGACACACTGACTGACAGACTGCTCTCTTTGCACGTGAGCCCAGTTTACTGCTGAGTAATGCCAGGCCTGCTCTATCAGCCTGGGCCTCTGCTACGGTGCGGTGGATATACATCTGGGTCTGTATTCCAGGTGGACCCGACAGGAATGATGAGACTGCACTGACACACCGTGTCCTGTCACGCCGTCTGTCCTCTTACTGCAGTGGTTCTTAATCTTTTCAGGCCGCGACCCCCCCGACCCTCCCCACCCTACGAGCACTGAGAGTTGAGGCATTACATTTTGTATAACACGGTTCTATTGTGAAAATAGCAGATCTACTGTACATGCTCACAACACCACTGCTCTAGTGCAGTGACACACTGTGTCCTCTAGTGCAGTGACACACTGTGTCCTCTAGTGCAGTGACACACTGTGTCCTCTAGTGCAGTGACACACTGTGTCCTCTAGTGCAGTGACACACGACTGGGGGTGGCAGTGGCTCAGGACAATGCCAACATCATCGATGGGGTATCCAAGCTAATAGAAACCGCAGGCCTCCACTATGCTATAATGGAAGCCATTGTTCTCGCAATAATACAAATCTAAATATATGAACACAGGCATTGACACTAAGGCTTGCCCACCTGCCCCTGGCAGGAAAATAAAACCTTCGGGCAAGTGGACTTTGCTTTCAGGTTGCCCAACCGGGCAAGTGCTTGTTTGAGAGGTGGACGCAACCGTCTACAAACACATGAGATTTCTGTCTACACAGCTGAACGTGGCCAGAGCGTTCTGTCTTCTGGTCTGTGGAATAGAGCTCTGTTTACCTATAATTTGCTGTTTTCATTGTTGCTACACTTAAAAATATAAAATAGGTTTGAACCCATAGTCATATTCAATCATAGCTATGTAGGTATTTGGATAAAAAAAAATAGGTATGACAGTTTATCGCACAGCCCCAGAAAGTAAAACTAAATAAGAGTAATACAAATAATTTTATAATGGACAATTTACTTTTCGGGCTTGCACTGTCAAGTGCTTCTGAGACCTTAGTGTCAACCCCTGGAACTTTTTTTTTTTTTTTTTTTTTTTAAATAAGTACTGCTAATTTCCAATGGTGTAGACAGCAGACTTACAAAGAAAGGAACTTCCAAGGCACTCTATCTTCTAGCTACTATCTTCTAGCTACTGGGACGTAAGTCGGGACTTGATCAACCCCGGCTGGGTCACCCAAGTGAGGGGTATGATGTTGCGAGACCCGAAACTCTGATGAGCTTGGGCTACATCACTGAGGATAGGCTACGTCCCAGGTGCATCCATGCTATGTTTTTTCGTTATTTAGTGAAAAAATATAATTTATTTTCTGAGCAAGGCAACAAGTTGACCAACGCGTTTCGACCTTCTAGGTCTGCATCAGGGTCTGAATATGTTGTTTAAAAAAATAAATCGGCCTAACGATGATGGTAGGCGACACAGCCCTACCAAGAAGCACAGACCGATTAGATTCTTCTTCTTTTTCTTTTTTTTGCTATTTTAATTTAAATGTATTTAAAATGTAATTAATATTTATTAAACTTCAGTATTCAGTATGAAAATAATATTTAACTACATTTTATAAAATGTAGAAAATATAAAATACACAATTTACACATACATAAATATTTTACCACAAACTTTTTTTTTTGCAGATCTACAAGCTCACAACATGAAACGTTTTCAGATCTGTTACTTTTGAAACACTAGCCCTTAACCGTTCAAAGATATGAGCTCCAAAATGATGTGCAGTGTGTGGGTTATGGGATGTGCACTGTGCATACAGTATATGAGGGATGGAAAGTAACTTTAACTGGTGCTTGCATGATAATATGTAGGAGCATCAATGTAAGAAATACCCGTTTCGTTTAATGGCTACCCCCCCCCCCCCCCCCCCCCCCCAGCCCGCCCGCCCACCCGCCCACCCGCCTGCGCACACACCCGCCTGCCTGCACACACACACACACACACACACACAGAGAGAGCTGGTTAAACATGTTGCCTCATGCTAGATGCAGAATAGATGTGCCTCATGCTAGATGCAGAATAGATAGTAGATACACCATAAAAATGCTAATATACAGTATATGATTTGTGAAAGTGACAAACGGGCTTCACAGTTATGTCAGGTGTGTTCATATGCTAATGGTGATGCGATTTCAGATCAATTGCTCCAGCCACTGAGGAGAAACGCTGTTTCAGACAGACAGACAGACACTCACTCACTCACTCACTCACTCAGACATTCGCAAAATTATAGTATAGATTGTAAAAGGTTACACCTCGGGACACATCAGCTGCATGATTGCCAAAACATAATTGCTGAATATATCGGTCAGTCAGCATCCAGAATTGCCAGCAGGACACTTAGCTCTGAATCTAGGCTTCACGTGTTGCGCGCGCGCGCACGCACGCACGCACGCACGCACGCACGCACGCACGCACGCGCGCGCGCTCACACGCATGCACACACGCACGCACACACAGCAACAACACTCTCAGCACCATCCTAACCTTGCCAACACTGCAGAGATGCCCCCGCCATTAGTTACTGTGGCAACGGTAGCGGGGGGGGGCTACATCCATTCTGGCTCTCAGTCAGTGGCTCATTCATCTCACTTAAAGAACACACCGCAAACACACACTGCACACATTCTTCTGCAGGAGGAAAAACCTTGGCATAAAAAACCTTTGTCAACAGCCTGCTCGCTCTCACAAACGCATATCTCCCGACCTCATCTGACCAGGGATCAAAGACCAAAAGGATAACTCACCATCTGCTCCTGGCCCTGGCGAATGTCTTGTCCAGTCTGGGGGGAAAAAGGGCAGAGAAAAAGAAGCATGTTGAGTCCAGAGAAACAGCTCATATAATCAGTGCTACTTCACACTTCACACTCAATACTTTTCTGAAAGATTCATCAATATGTTGAGTGTGTTGCTTATTTTAATGATGCTAAAATTAGGGGTGTAACAATATAGTAACTGAATTGAAAAATCGATTTTAATTTGCAATGATCTACTATATCGTTAAGCAAAAGCATATATCGTACAGTTTTGGCTTTGTATCGTATTGGTATCGTTTTGCAATGCAGGTAATCGGTATCGAATCGTTTTGCAGTGCAAATAATTGGTTGTATGGAAACAAAGTATTTGTGCCTTGAATTTAGCAATTTTAAGAAAAAAAAAAGAGGGGTTTAATCACCTTTCCATTCCATATACAGTAGCTACTCTTGGTCTATCGATAAATGTGTGTAATCTCTGTGTTCATGTCAAGGTGCGGGTTTGTCCATAATGTGTTGAAATATAAAGTCCATGTGCTAGAGAATCACAGTGTTTACTTATTTATAACCCTAATAATAGATTTTTCCCATAAAAACATGCACTATTGACACGTTTCACACATATTTAATTTCTTTGCTAAATAGTTACTAATTTATATTGATTTTAAATCATTGATTCGAATCGCATCGTATCGCCATGAATGAACCAATATCGTCCATGTATCGAATCATTAACCATGTATCGTGATGCGTATCGTATCGTTGTTAAAATGTATCGTTACACCCCTACTAAAAATGGATGGATCAATAATGGCAACAATCTGCTTGTTGAGACACGGCTGCTAAGTCTAGATAAAAGGATCCGAGATTAAAATAAATGTGCAAGATAGAGAGATAGATAGAGATAGAGAGATAGATAGATAGATACAGGCCAATGACCCCTTAGCTGAGAGACAGATGAAGCAGGGACCCCCTCTACACATTGTATAAAACTGTGTTGCAGATTTTCATCGATTTCATAGGTAGATTAATAGACTTGTTTGACAGCACTGTCATCAGTTGATGTTGGATTCGTGTTAATGTGTTTTTTTTTTCAGACATTTAATCACTTAAATTGTCGATACTTTGTAAACTTACCCTATCACTCTGTACATGGTCTGCTATTTTTTTTTTTACTCCACACCCAACCTATTTGCCGAAAATAGCCGATCTACAAGCTCTCAACGCCTCGCAGCGCGAGGCGTTGAGAGCTTGTAGATCGGCTATTTTTGGCTAAAGTTCTCCTCAGAATAGGGATGTGAGGGTTCAAGTTGTTAATTTAAAACAATTATCCTATATCACCCTATCACACAAAGATTTGGCTGTTGTAACTCTGAGGACCCCCTAGAGGTCCCGGACCCCCCGTTGAAGACCCCTGCTGTGTAGATACTAAGAAAGATCTGCCGTTCCAAATTGAGACAAAGTCTGTGGCTTATGCCCCGTTGGTGGGATTTGAAGCGGATGGGAAGGAGAGTGATGAGTTGTTCTATGGATTGTGATTACAAGCAACAAGCCAGAACGCAAAGCATACATTTCAATATAAAAAATAAACTAAACCGACCCGAGTGAAGGCAAGGGTGTATACAGGGAGTCAGACTTAATGGATACGTGAATGAATGAATTAATTAATCTGTAGGGCTGTCACGATTATGACATTTTACATGACGATTAATTGCGTTTAACGATTTAATTGTGTTTTTGTCGTTGACAATTACATTTCTGTTTGGCTTTTATAGGCTTCGAAGTTGCACATATAGATATGACACATAACCTAAATATACAGAGATATTACTGACATTTTTGACAACTTTATACTTAAAAAAGAACATTGATAGTGGAAATAGCCGATCTACAAGCTCACAACGCGTCTGCTATTTCCACAATTTTTTACTTTAAAAAATATATGAACATTTGTCAACATGGAAACGATTATGACGATTCTGAAAAATATTCGCGATTATGTCAAATAATTGCGATTAGACGATTATGCAATAATTGTGACAGCCCTATTAATCTGCTCAAGTAGCATACCAGGGATGAGAAGATAATACCGTGCTGATACTGTACATTTGTAAAAAATGTATATAATGACAGTTATAGTTATACCAGGTTGGAAGTGTTCAAAGTGTTCACTTGTTCTTTTGGAGGACTGACCAGATAAACTTTAAATCCATTTTCAACACTACCCTAGACGAAGTGGCTCCTTTGCGTAGGGTCAGGGTTAAAGCCCGCTCACAGCCATGGTGGAATTCGGAAATCTGTGAATCAATGAAACTCAGAGACAAAAAATACTCTGAGAAGCGCAAATATAATCACAAACTCAAAAAAGGCCCCAATAAACACCTTGAAGCCAAATTAGAAATATATAGTCAGTTTAGAGGCTAATAAACTGAGAAATCGGACAACCTCCTTAATCCTTTCTGCCAAAAAAAACTACTTGGATGAGAAAGTTGAGGAAAACATCCACAAACCACGAGATCTATGGAAGCTATTTAAAACCCAGCTAGGCTGTGGTGCTAAACTCAGATCCATAGCCAGCAACATATCCATCCAAACTCCCATAACCCTCCTCACTGACAGTCTTGATGTAGCCAAAAATCTCAACATCTACTTCACCTCCATGGCCAAAAATCTGGTCAATAAACTGCCCGCTCCATCTGGGCTGTTTGGTGTTAGGCACATCTTGAAATTCTACAGGAACCTTGGGGTATGCAAAGACAATTTTAAACTTGCCACGGTGACAACTGATGAAGTGTTTAAAAAACTGCGCACCCTACCTCAATTCAAGGCCGCTGGCCATGACAAAATCGCCCCAAATTTCTCATAGACTCAGCTGCCACCATTGCCCCAATCATTACCCATATTATTAATCTATCTATCAAGCAGGGTTATGTCCCCCAGGACTTCAAATTAGCTAAGGTAACCCCCCTGCACGAAAAAGGCAGTAAACTTGACCCTGGCAACTACAGGCCAATCTCAATCCTTAGTTCCATCTCTAAGGTAATGGAAAAAATTGTCTATGAACAGGTGGCTAAATATCTTGAAGAGAATAAACTGATCTACGAGTTCCAGTCTGGCTTCAGAGAGTCCCATTCCACAGATACATGCCTCATCTATTTGAATGATTACATCAAACGTGAAATTCACGATGGCAAATATTGCGGCATGGTCATGCTGGACCTCCAGAAGGCATTTGACACCGTCGATCATTCTATTCTGATTGAAAAACTCAAAGCTATTGGTCTTGATAGCACAGCAGTGAGATGGATGCACTCTTACTTGGTGGGGAGGGAACAGATGGTGGAAGTCAACGGAACCCTGTCCCCCCCCCTCCCAGTAAACTGTGGAGTACCTCAAGGGAGTATACTAGGACCACTGTTGTTCTTAACACCTTGACGTCCGAAATAGAATGGTGGTTGGTAGATTAGCCGTGACATTTCTATTATTGTATTGTGATCTGAGACATAATATTATGTTTATAAACATGACCCCGCAGCCCCTCCATCTTGAACAGCGCCGCTGTTTTTTCTTTTCTTTTTTTTTCCCAGGCCAGTAACTCACCATGATTTTCTCGATTTCCGTTGGGATAGAATGGGGGTTTTGGCCGATCGTCGATGTCCCCGTGCGTTTCGCGTGCGCGATCCTTTCACGTAAATGTCCCCGCAAATAGTCCATGTGTGACTGAAGAACAGAACTGAAAAGTTTCGCTAGCATAGCCCCAAGCATGGCTGCTGTAGGAGCTCGAGTGTGCAGACAGCAAACGAATGGCTGGGAGTAGCCTTGGAGAAGGAGAGGCGCTGACGTCACCTCTGCTTCATGCACGGTCTGCATGAGCTATCAGTGCACGAGTGGTGACTAGGGAAGGTTAGACGATCGCCGATTTTCGGATCAAAAGCTTTTATTCCGGTTTTAAAGACAAAGTCCGGGAATGTACGACGTGGCTGAGAGTCCCTGGGGGGATGTGCGATATAGTACGGTTTTAACATTAAGGGGCTCCCCGTGGCTTAGAAGGTGTTAATATACGTAAACGACATGTCATCTGCTTGTGACTGCAATCTGTTTCTGTTCGCGGACGACTCGGCTCTCCTAGTCTCAGGCAGAGACATATCGCAGGTTGAAAAGGCCCTTAACTGTGAACTTAATAAGATCTGCACTTGGCTCAATGATAACAGACTATCAATTCACCTAGGCAAAACTGAATGTATCCTCTTTGGATCTAGTCAGAAACTTAGCCTAGTTGAGAACTTCACAATTAAAGTAGGTGACACTGTGATAGAAAGAAAAAACTACATCTGCTACCTGGGTTGCATCCTGGAGGCTAACCTATCCAGTGAAAAAATGACCACCAAGGTAATCAATAAAGTCAACCAACGAATTCGCTTCTTGCAAAGGGTTGCCCCGCTGATCAATATTAAATCCCGAAAGACACTAGGAGGTGCTCTTATTGGGCCCCTCATTGATTACGGAGTCCTTGTCTGGTATCGCGACGCCCCAGCTGCCTTAAAGTTAAAGCTCCAAACAGCCCAAAACAAACTAATTAGGGTTGTGCTTGGTCTCCCTCCTCAGACCCACCTTACCGATCATCACCACGAAAGCGTGGGATGGCTCAAAGTAGCTGACAGAGTACAGCATCTTGCAATGGGCCTGGTGTACAAGATACACTACACCTCCAAGATTCCCATGTTCCTGACAAACTACTTCTTAAAGGTCAAGGATGTTCACAATCACAACACCAGAGGCAGCTCCACTAATCATCATCAACGTAGATTTAACACTAAACAAGGCTCTAACTCGTTCTCCTGCTACACCATCAACATGTGGAATGCCCTTCCACAAGCCCTAAAGGAGAGCAAATCCCTAGCCTCCTTCAAAATTGGTATGAAAAGTCACCTTCAGACAGCTGCTACCCGTGACTTGTAAATAGACTAAGCCCCCATGCTCCCCCCCCCCCCCCCCTTTTCTCTTTTTTTGTTTTTGATGTTATGCTTTTGAAACTGATATTATCCTAGATAAAGTACTATGTTCTATCCGTCTGTCTTTCAATGTTATATGAGATACTTAAAGTGTGGTTCCTGTGGAAATAAGCCTCGGCTTTCTAGGATCTCCTTTTAGTTGACCTTGTACCAGTGATTTGTACTGTCATGAAACTGTACTTTTTTCTATTGCAAACTTCTAATAAATTCTTCAATCAATCAATCAAACGCTCCCATTCTACAGTTGGCTGAGTGCACGATTCAATGTAAACCACTAGATGGCACTGTGAGCGCAAAAGAAACAGTCCCACACTTGATGGCTCAAAGTCATGATGGACTGCTGACCCCTGACTGCTGCTGCTCTCCATCAAGAACACCACACATCACAATCTGGGGAATATTGGGTTTTAGGCAGACACCACAAATGAGCAAACACAAGCTGTAGGAGAGTCCTTAGCCAACCTATATAGGTTTCAGGTCTCCAGCACTGTTTGCTGAGCCACATGCAGGAGCGTCACACCAAATTCTGGGCCCTGGGTACAAGGATTCACTGTGGGCCCCCCATGAATGTTATTAACTATTGAAAAATAGCAGATATACAAGCTCACAGCGCGGCACCGAGTGCAGCGCTGCGAGCTTGTATATCTGCTATTTTTGGAAAAGTTGTGAAAATGTGTGCAAGAAACCTATGTTTCCATGTCAGTGATGCTCAAACCTTTTCATGTGAAGGATCCCCAAAATTAAATGTATTTGGCCACGGACCCACCATCTCAAAATATTTAGTTCCAGGGACCCCCATGCAAAATGTGAGTTATAAATGTTCGCTTAAAAAATACATAGGTATATTCAAAGATTTGCACACATTTTCACGACTTCTCAAAAATAACAGATCTACAAGCTCGCTGTGAGCTTGTATATCTGCTATTTTTCATTAGCTAAAGTTACTAGGGCCCCTCCACCTTGGGCCCTAGTAACTCAGTCCCACAGTTATTCGTTATGTGAGAGTCCTATGACGTCTATGACATCTGACATCATACATACAATCCCTTTTATGCCCATATATGGAGATCCCTGTCTGTAGAACCAGCCACACAGATATGGCCTGTCCTCCTCCATATATGGGCATTCCATGAAGTCCTGATAGATATGGCTTAATATTGATGAGGATCTCCATATAAGGGCATAAAAGGAATTAAGTTAGTGTGGTTCCCCCTGACATCACGGTGATGTCAGAGTGTGATGTCAGAGCGTCAAACCCATAGACCGTAATTCTCATACTAAACTACTACCTACTGCAACTATTTATAAAGCATTTATCAAAACACAGTTACACAAAGTGCTTTATATACAGTAACTGAAGAAATACAATGAAACAGCAAAAGAATGAATGAACAAACAAACTCTGCCACCGTTGCCCCTATCCATGCCAAACTTTGCACACAAACTCGCTGGCTGGCAAACCACAACTTCCGCCCCTGATTTCTCACATGCCCCTCTTCTAGCGCCACCATGAGGACACTTTTGGCCCTACTCTTATCTCCGGCACCGTTTCCCCTATCCATGCAAAACTTTGCACCCACACTCCTTGGTTGGCAAACCGGCGAAATCTCGCTTTTGCGAACACCCATCATTTCGACCGGAGGGTTAGCGACTCACTCCACAGAGGTTAAGGTCAGGGTGAGGGTTAGAGTCGGGTGTCGAAAAGATGAGATGTTGTAAAACAGCGACACGCTCCCGGCAAACCACAACTTCCGCCCCTGATTTCTCACATGCCCCTCTTCTAGCGCCACCATGAGGTTGCCACCCTGACAGTCGCTTATCTCCTGATTAGGGAGTCTTACTGGTATTAATATGATAAAGAAACACAAAAAACCTCAAGGACACGTATAAGTGCAGGGTCTCAGGCTTATCTCTGGCGATGGCCGCCCATGCGCGGGGGGCCGGCGGCTATTTGAATCATCTCCCAGACCCCCTGCAGCTGTCTGCTCTGTCATGCATCCGCTCTCATATTTAGCCTTCTCCCCCCCTGCCGAGGAACACCTTCTCAGATGTCCTCCTCAGAGCAGCACACAGAGCTGTGTCACTGTTGCTCCAGTCTGACCAGAGCCACGTCCCACTGCATGCGCCCAGCCCCTCCGTCCACACACACACACACACACACACACACACACACACACACACACACACACACACACACACACACACACACACACACACACACACACACACACACACAGCTGAGCCTCAGTCCAGGGGCGTCACAAGGGGGGGACGGGGGAGTGGGACTGAGTTACAGTGTTGATTCCGTCGACTAAAACTATGACGAAAAATGTTTGCCGACTGCGTTTTTTTTCACTGACGAAAACTAAATAAAAACTAAGCTGTGATGACTAAAACTAAGACTAAATATATTGACAATTTCGTCAACAAAATAAAAACTAGACTAAAACGTTAGGGAGAGACTAGCGGAGAAGAAAGTCATTTTATGTTTGGTTGCTCTCAGGCGTTGCGTGTAAAATAGCAGATCTACAAGCTCACAACTCGTTGCGCTGCGGCGCGTTGTGGCCCTAATTATTTAGCTATTGAAAAATAGCAGATATACAAGCTCGCAGCTTGTAGATCTGCTATTTTTGAAAAGTCGTGAAAATGTGTGCAAATCTTTGAATATATGTATTTTTTTTAACCAAACATTTGTAACTAAAATTTTGCTTCTGGGGAGACCCTGGAACTATATTTTGAGAAGGGGGTCCGTGGCCAAATAGGCCTGCATATAATTTTGAGGGTCCTTGACATGAAAAAGTTTGAGCACCACTAACAGAGAAACATAGGTTATTCAAAGACTTTTCACAATTTTTCAAAAATAGCAGATCTACAAGCTCGCAGCGCGGCACTCGGTGCCGCGCTGCGAGCTTGCAAATCTGCTATTTTTCAATAGTTAGAGCACAAAATAATGCTTAATAATGCGTTCCCAGTCTAAATGGGTTAAACCCCCTCCTATGAAGAACATTCATGGGGGGCCCGCAGTGAATCCTCGTACCCAGGGCCCAGAATTTGGTGCGACACCCCTGCCTCTGTCCGCCGTCCCACCCCTTCTCCCAGCGGGACTCGCCAGGAATCCAGAGCGCTTACTCATCGGTCTGAGCTGAAGACGTCTCGTTGGCCCCGGTATTGAGTCTGCACGTTCTATGGAATCATTACCCAGCGACATCCCAGGAATCTGGCGAGCTAGTCTGAAAATAGAGCCAAGTAGACGCCTCACAGTCTGGTTATCTGCGCCGGACCGGAAATGTCCCGCGACGCGGAGATTATGTTTTCGCTCCCGTTTGTGTGTGTGTGTGTGTTTCCGTGGGTCTCTGTGTGTAGCTAATCTCAGAAACCGGTGGACCAATCAGTGTAAAACATTCAATGAACACTCTTAGTTGACCCATAGTGGGTGGCACAATAGACCCTATTTACGTCCCGCCCACTCAGCAACTTCCTGGTGCTGACGCACCAGGATAGGGTCTATTGCAAAGACGTTGTACCATATGTAGTACGCGGGATAGCTTCGCTGTTACTGCGTTTCATCTGTTAGACACGCAAATCTAACCCTTACCCTAAACCTAACCTCCGTGGGGTGAGTCGCTAACCCTCCCGACGCTCCTTTGTCGAACTGGCGGTCGTTCGAAAGAGCGAGATTTCCCCGTAGTGCACCGCCATTTCCCCCGCAACTTCCTCAGGTTGTGACGGCTGCAACCCAAGACTTGCATAGCCCTGAATAAGCAACCCATCCTGGCAGAGGTAAGTGCTCAGAAACTTTTCCAGTCTATATTCCGGGTAACGGCAGCTCAGTCCGTATGGACTTGGTTTGGGAACTGGCCAACGAGCAAAGACCATAATCCAGAGTGTGGACTGGTAGCAGGAGAGGTGAATGAAAAAGAAATGAAAAAGTTTGAGCACCACTGACATAGAATAATAGTTTTTTTCAAAAAAATTCAATTCAAAGACTCTGTGCCACGCTGTGAGCTTGTATATCTGCTATTGTTCAATAGTTAAAGTACCCAGGGCCCAGAATTTGTTGCGACACCCCTGCTTCTGGGTGCCACTGTGCAGCCCATGACTCCACAATCTCTCTGTGTTTGCATGTCTCTAGCTCAGTGTTTCTCAAATGGGTGTACGTGTACCCCTAGGGGTACGCAGAGGTACTACAGGGGGCACGTGAGAGAATGTGGAAAATGAACAAAGGATGCTCAGGATGCTCTAATGTCAAGTCTTTCTGTACTTTTCTTATTTAAAATGCTATATTCTTCAATATATTCTTCAAAAGGTTCTAGTTCATTCATAACATCGGGTGGATACCTCGATATGTCCAAAACGGCTACTTTTAAGGATTGAAATTCAAAAGATCTACAAGTAGAGCTGCTATATTTTTGCTACTTTTCTATGACACTGTTGTATGGCGAAGTAGGGCATTAATCTGCCAAAAAGAATATGGAGCAGTAGTCCAGTCGTTATATGAAAAAACCTAAAACAAATTGCAATAGTAGCAAACTCAACTGATTCTGTATCCTCATTATGTCCTTAGTGAGGGAAAAAAAGTCCCAAGGAATCCCATCAGGGGAAAGTTTTGAAAACGACCTACACTATAAAGGAAAATATGACTCCCAAAAAATCTGCTTTAGTGGGATGTGAGGGGTCAAACTAGGGGTTTTTAATTATTCTGAATCCATTGCAAGCATTTGTTTTGCATGAAAAACATTCCTTGGCGTAAAAACGGACCCAAAATACTGTGAAAATCACTAAACCATCGTTTTGAGGGGCCATTTCTTGCCCAAGGAATGTTTTTCGTGCAAAACAAATGCTTGCAATGGATTCAGAATAATTAAAAACCCCTAGTTTGACCCCTCACATCCTACTTAAAGCAGATTTTTTGGGAGTCACTTTTTCCTTTATAGTGTAGTCACTACACTATAAAGGAAAAAGTCGTTTTCAAAACTTTCCCCTGATGGGATTCCTAGGGACTTTTTTTTCCCTCACTAAGGACATATTGAGGATACAAAATCAGTTGAGTTTGCTACTATTGCAATTTGTTTTAGGTTTAGCCTAATTTTGGCCTAAAATTACTGGACTACAGGGGCGTCAATTGGGTATGGCAGGGGTATGCAGCTGCCATACCCTGGGTCCAGGGGGGAAAATAAAAGTTACTTTTAAATGTAAATCCATGAATGTCTCTTTGTCTATCTGTGCTGGTTATTATGTTGTTAAATTACAGTAAAATAACTACAAATGTAACAAAATGGTCACTTTAACAAGGTATTATAATTATATTCTCCACACTTGTATTCTCCCCATCTTGACAAAATGGTATAATTCCAAGTTCCGCAGGTCAGCTGCACAGCCACGTTTAGCTGCACTTGAACAACCATTCCAGGCTGCCATATCCAGCCCAAGAAACGGTAGAAAAAATCAAATGTACTTCTTAAAATAAATGTATCATGCCTGTTGCTAAGTTATAGCAACATGACTGGTGTCTTGCACGCGCGCGAAGGCGTGCATGCAAGACACCAGTCATGTTGCCATACCTTAGCTTTTTCTGAACTGACGCCACTGATATGGAGATATGAGGTTTCTGCCTAACAGCAATGATATGCTAGATAGTTTTCTAAGCAACATGTTATAGTCGGGTAAAGGGGGTATTTCTGATCCAGAAATCAGGAAATGGGGGAACTGAAGCCAAGAACCTTGAATCTTGTGTGTGTTTTTGTTTTAGTTTTGTTTTCTTCTTCTTCTTTTTTGTAGATGTCTGTGTTTCAGGCCATGTCACGTGTAAAACAACAATAATTGTTACAATGCCCCAAGGTTGGCAGAGGGAGAGTGGCGCCCAGGATTACACTTACCAATTGGCACTGGTTGAAAAAATGGGGACTGTCCATAAGTCCGAAGGTTCATTAGTCCGAAGGTTCAATAGTCCGAATTTAGTTAGGGTTACTGAGGTGAGGTTAGGGTTAGGGTTAGGCATAGTATTCTTAAAAGAAATCGGACTAACGGACCTTCGGACTAATGAAGCTTCGGACCAATGCCATGGCACCGAAAAAATTGGATTGCAAAAATTGTGTGATAAAAATAAATAATAATAATAATAATAATTGTACACACAATCACACGTTTGGAAGTTAGCTTAGTCGAGCAACTTAGTTTGAAAATATCCTGTTCTCATTCAATAGCTTCCAAAACATTTGTGAAAGAACACAAGAATATTTATTGAATGAGGGTGCCATGGAATTGCACCAGGCAGGAATAGGACAAAAGGGTTGGTACTTCCTGTTGTAGCAATCCTATCCTATAGCTTATGTTCCTTTTGAAGAAGCGCTCCTTTGTGGTGCATTTTGTCAAACAAATGAAAACCTAAAGCGACTTCCTCTTTCTGAGAAGCTGTAAGCGAGAGGGGAAACACATCAGCAAGGCAGTTTGTTCACTGTACTGAATATCACAATGTAGAAATGCACTACAGTAGGCCTACTATGAGTAAAAGCAGGGACGTGCAGAGAATGTTAGAGAGGCAGGGGCTGACATTTCTAAAATGGCTTTTTGGTGAAAATATTGAAAATAGCAGACCTCCAAGCTCACAACGCGTCGTGCTGCGGCGCGTTGTGAGCTTGGAGGTCGGCTATTTTCAGTACTTGATACCACACTAGACTAAGCATAAAAAGGCAAAACTGGAGATGTGGCGAATGGCATGGATTTCTACACAGAGAGGTCAATTCTTTCAACATAAGATGCTGCATTCAAGTTCAGGAGAGTTTGGACAAGGCAATTCTCTTGAATACTGCCTTCAGGTATGGCATGGAAAGAGGGCATTAGCATTTCTTTCACCACAGTAAAAACTGCATTTATTGTCTGGAGAGGGCACTTTTTACAGTTGATGTCTATGTGTGCACGTGCCTGAGTAAAAGTACTTGAGTAAAAGTACAAAAGTATTTGTATTTCCAGATATACAGAGGTACTCCTTGGTCCATTTCACATTGTTTTCAAAAGTTTTCAAAGGGTGTCAAAGTCTTTTGAAAATAGCCAATCTACAAGCTCACACAATGCGTTGTGGGCATGTAGATCTGCTATTATCGAATAGCCAAAGTATATTTGAAATACAAGCTAAGAGCTTGTACATCTGCTATCTCTGAACATTTTTGAAAAACCCTTGACAGTGTGAAAACACTACTAGAAGTCAAGTCTTAATGGGTTAAAAGTGGTTTGATTTTATTTTATTTTATTTTTTAACACAAATCTTCTCTTCTGGGGGTCCCTGGCACAAAGCCTTTTCAGATGGGGGTCCGGGCTAAATACAAATGTTGGGGTCCTTGGCATGAAAAGGTTTGAGAACTACTACAGTAAGTAGGCCTAATAATTTAGAAGGCATTTGTAGAATTTAAGGATTGGTTGAAAACTTTATTGGAGGTTTGCATAGGAAAGGGTACAGTTTCATGACCGTGCAGTTCTCAGGTTGTAGTAATAATGTACTTTAGTTACGGGAACATTCCACCACTGAGGTGCAGAGGCGTCAATTGGGTATGGCAAGCTATGGCAGCTGCCATACCCTGGCTACAGGGGAAAAATAATAAAATGTACTGTAATCGTGCCTGTTGCTAAGGTATGGCAACATGACTGGTGTCTTGCATGCGCGCGAGGGCGCGCGTGCAAGACACCAGTCATGTTGCCATACCTTAGCTTTTTCTGAACTGACGCCACTGCTGAGGTGGGAATCACAACGCAGCAGACCTGCGGTTGCCTGCGGTGGCTGTGTCGCCTGGAGGGAGTGTTGACTCTGTCATGTTCAACCCCTGGTGACCCTATAGGCTCACGCAAGCCTCCTCCACGTGACATGTAATGACACCAAGATGGATTCTGTTGTTCCCAGTCTATCTCAGTTCACTGCGCCTGGCACTCCCAGCGACGCGCACATAAATCACGGCCTGTCGCACAAAGATGCACGCAAGCACTTGTCCTTGGGGCGACCAAAAGTGACACCGAAACCAAGGGCCGTTCGTCCGGGACTTATTCTCTCTGAGTGGCAGTGGTGTCAAGTAACTAAGTTCATCCTTCCTGACTACTAATTGAAGCCGAGGCCGATTTGGCCCAAATTTCACACGCAGATATAGCTCAGATCTTTGCCTACGTTCTTCGCTAGGCCTCGACCCGAACCGATATGCGGTTTTCCGGAACCGGCGCGAAAGGTTCGGAATCTCCTTATGTCTGATGTCTGACAATTGAAGCCGAGGCCGAATTGGCCCGAATCGCATGAAAGAAGCTTCACAGCACATGGTTGGTTCTACAGACACAATATTTCTAGTTTACTTAAGTAATGTGCTTAAGCACAATTTTGAGGTATTTGTACTTTACCTGAGTATTTCCAATTTCCAATGCTTTTACTTCTACTCCACTACATCTCATATCCAGATTTTGTTACTTTGCATATATAAATTATAATATTATAAAACATACACAAACCACTTTAGCCCTATTTTATACCTTGGCTATTTGAAAATAGCCGATCTACAAGCTCACAATGCGTGGCATTGGGACGCGTTGTGAGCTTGTAGAACTGCTATTTTCAAACATTTTGGACTTTTTAATTTTGTTTTAAGTACATTTTGATGCCAACACTTTCAACACTTTTACCCAGGTACATTTTGAATTCCGGACTTTTACTTGTAAAGGTGCGGTCACACCAAACTACCTATGAGAGAGGATTTCCCATTCCGCCAATGTATTTCAATGGGAATGGAGCAGTTTCCTGCAAAAACAGCTCCATTCTCATTGAAATGCATTGGCGGAATGGGAAATCCACTCTCATAGGTACTTTGGTGTGACCATACCCTAGCGCAGTGGTTCTCAACCTGTGGGTCGGGACCCCCAGGTGGGTCCCCAAATTATCTTGGGGGGTCCCCAGATGATTAACTTAATGTGAAACATTGTTTTCTCACTCAACAGTAAACAAACCAACAAGTTTAAGTGTGTATCTGCACCTTTCTAAAGTGACAATTTAAGGACGTTTTAATACCTCTAAAATGACAAATTAAACATTGGCCAAATTGTCAAATATTAGAGGAAGAAATTGTGAAAATAGCCGATCTACATGCTCACAACGGTGACAACGCCTCGCAACGCGAGGCGTTGTCACCGTTGTGAGCATGTAGATCTGCTATTTTTACAATAGAACCGTGTTATACAAAATGTAATGCCTCAACTCTTAGTGCTTGTCAGGGTGGGGGGGGGGGGTCCCCAGTTAAAATATGATTATTTTGGGGAGTATTTCTATATTGCAGTATTGGTACTTTTCTACTTTTACTTAAGTAAAATATCAGAGTACTTTTTCCACCTCTGGTGAGTGGAAGACGAGGACGACGACACCACCGTGGAATAATCATTCTTATTCCGTGGCCCTCCTCACTCATTCTCAGGTTTCATAGAAATCCAATTAAATTTAATCAGACAGGATATGACATGATCCACAACCAAAGGCTCTAAAGCAAAAATAGATTGGCTATAAACTTTGCTCTTCGGTAGAAATCCATCAGCATGAATCAAGACGATGCCACCCCCCCAGGTTATGATTATGTACCACTTAAAGGAGTAGTTCACCCCCAAAATGACTTTTTTTCTATTTATTACTCATGCCATGGAGACTTGAGTTCAATAATATTTTTTTGTATTTGTCGCATTGACGCATTCCTGAGACAAAAATTTGATTATACGGGGACCCGAATGCATGGCACTGGATGGGGAAACCGATGGGTAAATTTACTATAATCAAATTTTTTGTCTTAGGAATGTGATAAATACAAAAAATATATACCGGTATATATTATTGAACTCAAGTCTCCATGGCGTGAGTAATCAATAGAAAAAAAGTCATTTTGGGGGTGAACTACTCCTTTAAGGTAGGGTAAGTGAGCGCTTCTTTGGGTTAAAGGTTAAAACACAATATTCTGAGAGTAGGCATTGATATAGAGCGTTTGTTCAGTCACGGGGGTCTCCCTGTCTCTACGGCTCTATATTAAACAGAAAATACAGTTTAAGGTGGGTTGCGCATTTTCAGCCAATCAGGAGAAAGTACCATTCATCAGCTTAACTCATTTAGTGCCACCCCTTTCACCACTAGAGGGCGCCCAGTGGCCATAGAAAATCCCATAGAGATATGCTGGTATATGCAGAAGCCCTGCAGCCATGACTTGCCTGAACACTTTCCTTTGTGCATGTACAGGAAGAGGATGAAGTTAGCTTGAAGTTAGCTATTGGCTACCAAGCATTTTAGAAGCCTTATTTTCGTCAACTTAGCCATGATTAAACCTTGCACACCTCATGCATGGGAAAAAAACAGAGAAGAATGAGCTCTAAAAAATCCAATGCAATCCTGGATTGCATTGGAGTGGATTTGTGCAGTTTGTTCAAAGCTTTCAAACAAAAAAATCCGATTGGAAATCCGTTCAGGCATTCTTGAGATAATCGCCATTATGTTTTACATGTTATGTAAACAAACATGGCTGCCCTGTATGTTAGATGGGGTTGTATGGGGGTGGAACATGCAAAATCGCGATTGAAATCATGTTCACTAGATTTGATGGGGTCCAAAAAAAAATTCAAAAAAAAAAATTTCAAAAAAAAAAAAATCTTTTTTTTTTTTTTTTTAATATCCCGAACTAGTTCGGGATAGGCACTCTGGGATGCGATAATATATCCCGAACTAATTCGGGATAGGCACTCAATGAGTTAAATGTAATTTTAAGTGTTTACAGTTCCAATTTTGTCTGCTCATTTCTTTGTGTCATCACCTCCAATTTCACTTGTAGAATTGAATGATTGATTGAAAACTTTCCGGGTACACATTTCCATTCCTAAACCTGCCATTCCTACGGAGGCAATGACTACCATTCATCAGCTTAAATGTTATGTTAAGTGTTAACAGTTCCAATTTTGTCTGCTCATTTCTTTGTGTCATCACCTCCAATTTCATTTGTAGAATTGAATGATTGATTGAAAACTGATGATTGATTAATCTGTATCCTGTAGGGGTTCTTCCTGATTGGATAAAATTGTTATCCCGGCCTGAAAATGCATTTTCTGTTTAAAGAGCTGAAGAGACAGGGAGACTCCTGTTACTGAAGAAACTCTATATCAGAATATAACTTCTTTGTTTTTAATCCTACGTTTTATACTTTGGCGCACAATGCATCGCATCACCAGATTTTGTGAGCTTGTAGATCTGCTATTTTCACACTTTGGGGGTTTTCATTTATATTTAATTCATTCATTACAATTCAGTAAATATTAAATATGTACATGAACTGACCTGTACTGTATTTTTTAAACACTTATGCCCTGCAAGATTTTTTTCAATAATAGCAAATCTACAAGCTCTATAGCTTTAAAAGATTGAAATCGGGACACATCGGCTGCAATACCTTACCGATGTCGTCAAAAAGTCAAAAGAATAGCCTAAAACGATATATTAGTCAGGCTCAGTATCAATGCACGTATACAGTCTGAGTAGTCTGGGATCACTTCACTTTTCGGGGTTGTAACCGGCCTGGAGCGGAAACCACAACACGTCATGTTGTTGTACTCAAAGGACTACAATTTGCCGGAACTATCAAACCGGATTCAGTTTTAACCCAAAAATAATCCCCTGTGCTCAAGGACATACTTTTAGGGCCTACCTAATAAACTCTTTGATGCGGAGTAGTTTTGCTTTTGAAAAATTCGTTTGGTAAATGCATCTTTTAGTCCAACTTTTAGCGACTGGCAAGACTACACTAGGCTACTCGAGCATCCCAATAGGGATTGGGAAAACAAACTGGGGGGGAACCAAATCAAAGCGACGCCGCTTCTTCTAGTGGTTTCCGCGCTTTAGGTGGAAACCAAACAGCCTGTTGTGAACGAACACCAGGCTTTCCCCCAGAAAGCCTGGTAGGTGAGGTTACAGTCTGATATAACGCTCACAGAGGACTAGATGTTCTCATTGGCAACGACAGAATAAATCTAAGCAAAACAAACTCTTTGACACCAGACTGACACGGAGCTGAATCATTACAGCTCATATACCATCACAGCACGTGATTTATTTCATTACTCCTCTCCACAGTGAGCTGGGTATCTTTAAACAACATACTCTGGTTTCTATGGAAATGGGCTATAGAAAGACTTCTCAGAGTGGCAACCATAACGGCGGTGTGTCACGCGGCACCGCTTCACACAGCTACAACGCGGCTACATGGCAGTGCTCTGGAAAAAGGTCTATAGGAAGTTATTAACTCATATAGTGCCAATCCCGAGAAGACTCGTGAAAAATACTCGAGTATCACATGGTGCCAATCCCGAGTATTCTCGTGAAAAGTAATATATTACTGTAACGGCGGATACATTACCGAGAAGAATGGCCGGAGGTCCGGAGACGAAATCCGTCGCTGATTTCGCATCATCACGGCTCCACGAGCACAAAATAGTCCCATCCATAACATTGAGGTGGACGGGGGATCTCATCTTTAATGTCCATTATCTCAAAACTACACTTTAGAAGCTAGGATGGAGGCAGATGCTCGCTTATGTTACACAGTTATAAAAGCTCCGGTCGGCCATTACACAACTCCACGTGGACAACGATCGGTTCCGGCGCAGGACGCGATGACGTCAGACCGGAAGTGATTGCGCTGTGGACTTCTGGCCTTCAAAATAAGATAACGGGGGTGATGCCAACCTGAGACTGGCATCGTGGACTTTATAATCCGTTAATTTCATGGGCACTAAATGAGTTAAGCTTCATTTATATTCTGTGCAGGGGTGTCACAAGGGGGGGTGGGGGGGGGGGGAGGTGGGACTGAGTTACTAGGACCCAAGGTGGAAGGTGAAAAATAGCAGATATACAAGCTCACAGCGCGGCACTGCGAGCTTGTAGATCTGCTATTTTTGAAAAGTTGTGAAAATGTGTGCAAATCTTTGAATATAATGTACTTTTTAAGCGAACATTTCTAACTCAAATTTGGCTTCTGGGTGGTCCCTGGAACTAAATATTTTGAGATGGGGGTCCGTGGCCAAATATGTATCATTTTTGGGGTCTTTCACATGAAAAGGTTTGAGCACCACTGACATAGAACATAGGTTTTTCAAAAAACCTTCGAAGGAATTGAAATTTTCAAAAACGTGCACACATTTTCACGTTTAAAAAGAAATAGCAGATCTACAAGCTCGGTGCCACGCTGTGAGCTTGTATATCTGCTATTTGTCAATAGTTAAAGCACAAAATGTGAGTGAATCCTTGTACCCAGGGCCCAGAATTTGGTGCGACGCCCCTGACTCCACGGCACAATGGCGTTGCTTCCCGACAAGGCGCTGATTTACAAGCTCGCAGCGAGCTGTTGTTCGGCAGGCAACGATTTGCGCGGCGATCAATAATCGAGTGCTTTGGAAGGCTCAGGGCGGGCCTCAGTGAGAAACCCCTGGTCAACACACCATGTCCACATCTGGAACAGCGAACAATAGGTTCACTGTGCTTACAGTAATCTGCGTTCACATTCGAGCAACGCACCTGCGTGAAAAAGGAGGGAAAAAAGAGACATACTCTGCCAATGTTCCACCTAGAAAAATGTATATGGAAGAAAAATGATGGATATTCATTGTCAGCTCCTACATGTATGAATAGAGCAGGCGTCTTCAATGTTTTCAGGTCAAGGACCCCTTAGCTGAGAGAGAGATGAAGCAGGGACCCCCACAACCTGTTCATATATTCCATATAGTTTCATTGTTTGACAGCACAATCATCAGTGTATTTTGGATTCATGTCAATTTGTGTTTTCAGATATTTAACCACTTGAACTGTCAATACTTAATAAACTTGACCTTTCACTCCGTACTTAGTCTGCTCTTTTTCCCCCTCTACACCAAACCTCTTTGCCGAAAATAGCCGATCTACAAGCCCTGCTTCATCATGCAAGGCCGTTGCACAAAAGTAGATCTACAAGCCGATCTAGATCTACAAGCCGATATACAAGCACACAACGCCTCGCGGTGCGAGGCGTTGTGTGCTTGTAGATCGGCTGTTTTCACTAGTTTAAATCATGTTTTAAATTATCATTTCAAAATGCATCTGTCCCATCTAGCGCCACCATCTGGACGATTTTTTAAAAACACATTTTTGGACAGTGCTCTTACAGAATTTGCCCTAAAATCATGCAAAGCCGTACAATCATACCACAAACTCCCCCACACCTCATTTCTCACATGGCCCTCTTCTAGCGCCACCATGAGGCTGATTCTTGCAAGACAAATTTTTGGACACTGCTCCTACAGATTTTGCCCTAAAATCACGCAAACCGGTACACAGTATCTCTACAGTCATGTCATCAAAACGCATCTATCCCATCTAGTGCCACCATCTGTACCATTTTTGAAAAACACATTATTTGTGTATTCAAATAGATAAGCGACCTGACGGTCACTTATCTCCCGATAAGGGAGTCTTACTGGTATTAACATACTCTACCACACAGTTTGGTCAAAAGAACCATTTATTCATTTAAATAAGCGCTGGATTGTAGCTTCAAATCAAGCTTGAGCGTTATCGACACTCCTCAAGTAGGCTGCAGTATATCGCTCCCAAAGCCGCATTTGACTCAAAAACATCCAGTGAATGACCAAACACTACTCTGTTTGAAGCCCAAGGCACCCAGCAATCCCAATGTAAACCTAGCCGGAGCTCAAGAGAGAGAGAGAGAGAGGCTGTGCATAGCCGGCTACAGCCCTGGGATACACTGGGACTCACATTCTGAGCTAAACCTGTGGATAAGAGCCTATTGAGTCTAGAGGGAGAGACGTTTGAGAGGAATATACAGCAAAATGAAAGGTTTCTGAAGGCGTGCGCGTCTGCGTGAATGCGTCAGCCTATTCGGCGTTCTGTGAATAATGTTTATTCTGTAATCAACTCCCACACCAGGATGCCTTATGCCGTCAGCATCCGTTATTCAATGAATGCGAATGCTTCTCAATAGAAGCTGGTTACCACTTAAACCCCATTTATGCTGTACTTCAGCTATTTGAAAAAAGAAGATCTACAAGCGTGCGCTGTAGATTTGCTGTTTTAATTTAGAGAAACTGTGAAATATTTGGAGACACGTTGAAAACCTTTGATGCCAGTGTTAAGGTTCACACTTCAGAAGGTGTTTATTTGCAATTAATATGCCCAAAACTCTGTTCATTCATACAGGGCCGTGAATATTACACTGCAAAAAGCGACTCGGTCTCCACCAGGCCGAAGGCGTGGCCAGAGACCCCTATGTCTCCACCTGAAATTATTATTTATCGCGATTTAGCATTTTCTTCACAACACCATTTTTTGCTACCACCGATTTTGTCCGAAACTCATACAAACCTGTGCACATTATCTCTGGGCTCATGTGATCAAAATGTATCCGTATTTTCAGATCCCATTCCATGTGGCAACGGCTGCCTTCCAAAAGTTGCCCTGGGTAGGCAACCCGGCCTGGCGCAGACCTGTGCTCCGAGGACCACACTTTTCTAGTTTGTTTTGTTTTCAAAACATATATAGACCAGTAAGACTCGGGAGATCGCCAGGTCACACACAAACTTTAGAAGGCAATCGTAGCCAATCAGGAGGGAATATGGGAAATGGAACAGATCCATGTTGCTTTGCGTGATTTTAGGCCAAGATCTGTGGGAGCAAAATGTAGATAGATTGTTTCACCGCAAATATAACCATCAACCTTGATGTGAAATATTCACCAATGCATTTCACATTTTAGGAGAAAGACCTTTAATGGGGTTAAAAATAGACTAGCGAGAGAAAGCCCTGCTCAGGCCCTGAAACATCAAGATTGTTATCCAGGCTAATAATAAGAATAGCAGTTAACAATACAGAGGGACCCTCCCACCTCCAGAGCGTCTACTGCATGTGAGCTGAATGACACCATTGATAGTGAATGACAGTAAAGATGAATGTTCTCTTTTATGCCACATGACAGCGCAGTCGAGTACAGTCAGCATGAACACGCACGCACGCACGCACGCACGCACGCACGCACGCACGCACGCACGCACGCACGCACGCACGCACGCACGCACGCACACACACACACACACACACACACACACACACACACACACACACACACACACACACACACACACACACACACACACACACACACACACACACACACTCCAAAGACTGTACAAATGGAACCAAACAGACTCTACTTTTGGAGTAAAGTGAACCCTAAGAATTTTACTGCGCACAGTTGCACACACATGCATGCATGCACACAGGCACGGGTACACACCAGTAAGACTCCCTAAATCGGGAGATAAGCGACCGTCAGGTCGTATACACACATTTTGGAAGGCAATGGTAGCCAATCAGGAGGGAATATGGGAAATGGGACAGATCCATGTTGATGACATGACTGTAGAGATGCTGTGTACCGCTTTGCGTGAATTTAGGCCAAAATCTGTAGGAGCAGTGTCCAAAAATGTGTCTTGCAAGAATCGGCCACGCTAGAAGAGGGCCATGTGAGAAATGAGGGGTGGGGGTTGTAGTCTGGCAGCCAAGGAGTGTGTGTGCAAAGTTTGGCATGGATTGGGGCAACGGTGGCGGAGATATGAGTGAATGACTGACTGACAGACTAACAGACAGACAGAGAGACAGACAGACAGACAGACAGACAGACAGACAGACAGACAGACAGACAGAGACAGACAGACAGACAGACGGTGGAGGTTTTGATAGTAACAGCGACCTGACGGTCGCAACAAACACTTGGGAAGGTTCCCAGTTGAGATGTTGGCAAAGCGCAAGCTCGTCGTTTCCCACCTAAGCTTCTCAGCATACAACAAGCCGTAAACATCATTCCCGACCATGCCATGTGTTAATCCCGGGTCAGTGTGTTAACAAGCATCACGTTACATCGTTAAAACAGCTCAGCACGACTGAAGCCACACGCCACACCTGTTCAGAGCAAAGACATCACCAGCGCTGTTCTGAGAGCACGAGTTGTCAATAAAACACAGCAGGTGTAAAGCCTTCCATCTTCAAGCCAACGATGTTAGTATATGGATGGACCCTCACTTTAAAGGACAACTTGTTTTTTTTTTTACAACAAGGGTTCATATTTTAGATGAAATTAGAGAAAAGAGAAGGTGCATGTTAAAAATGTTTTCATTTACTTTGTTCTATTGTTTTGGCATGCGTGCAAGTGGATAAATATTGTCTTTTTAGACACAATAAGCCAGAGATTTCTTTATTACTATTTACAGTAACAAGACTAGCCCCAATAAGTGACATCTGCCCATGAAAGATTGCGGTGCATCTTGGGAATGGGCTTATTGTGTGTAAAAATACATATTTAGCCATTTGCACGCATGCCCCCACCCGTTGAAATCAAAATGATTAAAATCTCTAAAACGATAGAAAGGAGTAAATGAAAACATTTTAACACTCATCATTTATTTTCTTTAATTACAATCTAAAATATGAAAAATATGAAAAATATTGTAAAAAGAAAGTTGTCCTTTAAAGCCTACGTATACACTTAAAGGAGTAGTTTACCCCAAAAGAATGCACACCCCATGCCTTTTGTCGCATTCCTAAGCCAATAACTTGATATCCGGTAGGAGACACAAAGAGTCTATACTTTGCGTCTACTACCACATACATTAGCCTGTAGGAGAAAATAAGTCCTTTTTGCGGTGAACTACTCCTTTTATAGACCCAAGGGGGCTATACTGGGCCGCCTCTTGTCTTCCCTCTACACTAAATAATAAATATCTTTGCTGAAAATAGCTGATCTAAAAGCTCACAATGCTTAAAGTGGGTAGAGAGAGACCGTCTGAGAAACACAAGGTCCCTCTTTTCTTTCACGGGGGCGTCACAAGGGGGAGGGGAAATGGGACTGAGTTACTAGGGCCCAAAGGTGGATTATTTTATACTTTAGCTATTGAAAAATAGCAGATCTACAAGCTCGTAGATCTGCTATTTTTGAAAAGTCACGAAAATTAGTGCAAATCTTTGAATGTATGTATTTTTTTAAGTGGACATTTGTAACTCAAATTTTGCTTGTGGGGGGGTCCTTGGAACTAAATATGAGATGGGGGTCCGTGGCCAAATACATATCATTTTGGGGGTCCTTCACATGAAAAAGGTTTGAGCACCACTGACAGAAACATATGTTGTTAAAAAAACCTTAAAAGGATTTGAAATATTCAAATACTTTTTTGACAATTTTTCAAAAATAGAAGATCTACAAGCACGCAGCACGGCACTCTGTGCCACGCTGTGAGCTTGTATATCTGCTATTCTTCAATAGTTAAAGCACAAAATAACGCGTAATAATGCGTTCCCAGTCTAAATGGGTTAAACCCCTCCCCCCTATGAAGAACATTCATGGGGGGGCCCCGCAGTGAATCCCCTTGTACCCAGGGCCCAGAATTTGGTGCGACACCCCCGCTCGTTCGCACCCCTGCCATGCACAGCCGAGGTGTCAAAGAGTCCCTGAGCAAGTCACACAACCACTAACTGCTCCCGGAGCACTGTATTAAATAGCGCTCACTGCTCCCAATAATTAGGATGCAGATAACACGTCTCACGCAGGGCCATGTGCAAATATACAGTGACAGAAAACACCCAGGAGTGCATGAGACCAAATTAATTAATTCTGCGTAGATCAGCCGAATGTTACACACACACACACATAGACATCAAAGGGGGCTTGAGCCCCTGCCCTTTTAAAAAGTGCCCTCTCCAGACCATGAATGCAGTTTTTATAGGGGTGTGTAACAATATAGTAACTGCATCGAAATATCGTTTTTAACTTAAAAAGTCGAAGTATATCGAAATGAAAACAGCTAAAATCGAATCGTAGCGTTTGATTTTCTATCGTATCGAATCGGCAGTGCAAAGAATCGATTGTATCGATACTACCTACTTGTGCATTGCATTTAGCATTTTAAGAAGAAAAAATGAAAAGGAGGGGTTTAATTACTTTTCCATTCCATGTAGCTACACTGGTCTATCGATGAATGTGTGTAATCTCTGGGTTCATGTCAAGGTGCAGGTTTGTCAATATACAACTAATTTATATCCATAATAATACACGTTTCCCTTAAAAACCTGCACTATCCACACCTTTCACACAGATTTAATTTCTTTGCTAAATAGTTACTATATCGATTTTAAATCATTGAATCGAATCGTATCGTATCCCCATGAATGAACCAATATCGTCCATGTATCGTATCGTTTTACTATGGTGAAAGAAATGCAACTGCCCTCTTTCCATGCCATTCCTGAAGGCAGCACTCAAGAGAATTGCCTTGTCCAAACTCTCCTGAACTTGAATGCAGCATCTTATGTTGAAAGAATTGCAATATCTGTGTAAAAATCCCAGTACTGACTTGATTATGCTTACTTCAGGGTGGTATCTAGCACCGAAAATAGCCGACCTCCAACTCACAACTCACGAAAAGGCCCTTTTAAGATATTTCAGCCCCTGCCTCTCTAAAAAATTCTCTGCACGCCCCTGGAATCGAGAGACGCTAGCGTTCAAGTGGACAACTCTGAAAAAACGGCGAGTAGAAGCTGAAGAGCTACAACAGCAGCTACCGTCTCCTCCAGGTGTTTGCACTCTGTCTGAGTGTCCTTGCGCAAATGCCAATGTCACTGTGAACATGAATGACAATTAATGGCACTCAGCGTGAAGGACGACTGATTGAATAGAACATGATGAGTCCTCCGGTCGCCCTGCTACGCCGCGGTGAAACCCTGCGAGTGTTAAGCAATTCAGAACGGGTACGCGTTATTGTGTATCATTATTTTATGCTTTAACTATTGAAAAATAGCAGATATACAAGCTCACAGCGCGGCACCGAGTGCCGCGCTGCGAGCTTGTAGATCTGCTGTTTTTGAAAAATCGTGAAAATTTGAATTTTGACCCGATTCTATAAGTGTCTTTTGAATCCTTCTAAGATTTTTTGAAAAACCTTTGTTTCTATGTCAGCAATCTGGCTAGCCATCGTCAAACTTAACTGGAGCTCAATTAGTCTGCTCTTGAGAGACTACTATGTCAGTGGTTCTCAAACTTTTTCATGTGTAGGACCCCCAAAATGATATGTATTTGGCCACGGACCCCCATCTCAAAATATTTAGTTCCAGAGACCCCCCAGAAGCAGAATTTGAGTTACAAACGTTCGCTTTGAAAATAGATATATTCAAAGATGTTCACACATTTTCACGACTTTTTCAAAAATAGCAGATCTACAAGCTGCGCTGTGAGCTTGTATATCTGATATTTTTCAATGGTTAAAGCATTCAATATAGGCATAAAAGGGTTAAAGTCATGACCTTTTTCAAGTAAACAGTTAATCAGTAGTTCTCACACTTCTCGAGATTTTTCAAAGGACGTTCAAAAATAGCAGATGTACAAGCTCACAGCGTGGAACTTTGTGCCGCGCTGTGAGCGTGTATATCTGCTATCTTTTTTAATAGCCAACGCGAAAACCTAAAATGACACCGATGCTTTCCCGTTTTAATGGGTTAATCAAAAGTTACTTTCA
Source organism: Nannobrachium achirus (assembly GCF_963921795.1). Taxonomy (NCBI): domain Eukaryota; kingdom Metazoa; phylum Chordata; class Actinopteri; order Myctophiformes; family Myctophidae; genus Nannobrachium; species Nannobrachium achirus. The sequence continues at coordinate 59,942,250 of NC_137818.1, forward strand.
CTGGTATATTTTGCTGTTTTCCCTCCTGCTGTTAGAAGTTAGCTGAAGACGATTCATGCCTGGGTATTTTATTTGACAGGGCTTTATTACCAACATTGTCATACTGTATGCTTTCAGTCACTAGTTTAAACTTTAAAGTCTTATTTTAATTATAATTATATATTGTGTTTTTGTAAATTATGGTGCCATTAATATTAAAATGGATGATAACAATAGTGTATGCTTCTAGGGATTCTACTGCTTCTACCGACTGAAGACCCACCCTTTCTGCCTTTCCACTCAATATAGTGTCAGTTTCCAGGTGCTTTTTGGGACTGGAAATTCCAAGATAGCGGATTCAAAATATCTGCTTATTGTTGATGTTTTACCTGCTTATTGTAAATAGCTCTGGATTAAGAGCTTCTGAATAAATGCCTAAATTGTAAATGTTATCTCACTCTATGAGACAAACGCTGTAATGACAATGTAGCTACAAAGGGTTGTCCCTCAAAAAAACAACATTAATGTTACACAGTATGACTTTAAATGAACCCTTCTAGTGTACAAATCAACAGGTTTTTCTTTTCTTTTCTTTTTTCACTTTCAGAGCTCATTTACCGCTCAGCATTTTTCTGTGTAGGACATGCACTTGACTGGTCTCGTGCTCTCAAGTCTTCTCCCCACCCCCACCTAAAGGTTCTTATCATCAACAATCTTTTGTCGAGCAAACTTTTGCCTTTGTCAGTGTCACGCGAAACAATACCCACTGTACATGGTTCCCACACATTTTTACCAATTCATTTCCAAAACTTTTCCAGAATATTTAACCCAATTTCCAGGACTATATAACAATAATTCAGCTCAATAACAGGTCGCTTACTCCTATGCGCAATGCCCAAAGACAGGTAGTGTATGCCAGTGGTTCTCAACCTTTTCAGGCTGTGACCCCCGAAATAATCATATTTTAACTGGGGACCCTTGATCAATTCCAAAACATTTCCAGTACTGGAAAAATATTTTTCAAATTTCAAAATATTTCCAGGAATTTCATGACCGTGGGAACCCTGACTGTAACATTCAATACACCTCAACTCATGAGCAGTAAAACACAATAAAAACTCTCCAATAGCTGACGGCACCCTGGATATCTATGAACATAACAGTAAGGTGATCTCGAAAAGAACGTTTTCACCCAAGTTAACCCATTTAGGCCTAGAATTATTGAATGCTTTAACCAGTGAAAAATAGCAGATATACAAGCTCACAGCGTGGCACCGAGTGCCGCGCTGCGAGCTTGTAGATCTGCAATTTTTGAAAAAGTCGTGAAAATGTGTGCAAATCTTTGACTTTATGTGTTTTCAAAGCGAACGTTTGTAACTCAAATTTTGCTTCTGGGTGGTCCCTGGAACTAAATATTTTGAGATGCGGGTCCGTGGCCAAATACATATCATTTTGGGGGTCCTTCACATGAAAAGGTTTGAGAACAACTGACATAGTAGTCTCTCAAAAACAGGCTAGCTGAGCTCCATTTAAGTGAAAAGCGACTTTTTCTTTGACGATGGCTGGCCAGATTGCTGACATAGAAACATAGGGTTTTTCAAAAAGTCTTAGAAGGATTCAAAAGACACTTAAGGAATCGGGTCAAAATTCAAATTTTCACGATTTTTCAAAAATGGCAGATCTACAAGCTTGCAGCGCGGCACTCGGTGCCGCGCTGTGAGCTTGGATATCTGCTATTTTTCAATAGTTAAAGCATAAAATAATGATACACAATAATGTGTACACGTTCTAGATGGTGACTTCTATGTACTTCTATGTAATAAATTATACTAGTCCTTACCCGTTCAAAGATATGAGCTCCGAAATGATGTGCAGTGTGTGGGTTATGGGGTGTGCACTGTGCACACAGTATATGAGGGATGGAAAGTAACTTTCTGGTGCTTGCATGATAATATGTAGGAGCATCAATGTAAGAAATACCCGTTTCGTTTAAGGCTACAGAGATAGTGTGTACCGATCTACATGACAACATCTGAAAGAGGGCCAGCCAACACCCCCCCCCCCCCCCCCCCGCCCACCCACACACACACACACACACACACACACACACACACACACACACACACACACACACACACACACACACACACACACACACACACACACACACGCGCGCACACACACACACACACACACACAGAGCTGGTTAAACATGTTGCCCCATGCTAGATGCAGAATAGACATGCCTCATGCTAGATGCAGAATAGATAGTAGTTACACCATAAAAATGCTAATATACAGCATATGATTTGTGAAAGTGACAAACGGGCTTCACAGTGGGATGGAAAGTAACTTTAACTGGTGCTTGCATGACGTAGGAGCATCAATGTAAGAAACCTGTTTCGTTTAATGGCTACAGAGATACTGCCCCCCCCCCCCCCCCAGCCCGCCCGCCCACCCGCCTGCACACACACCCGCCTGCCTGCACACACACACACACACACACACACACACACACACACACACACACACACACACACACACACACACACACACACACACACAGAGCTGGTTAAACATTTTGCCTCATGCTAGATGCAGAATAGATGTGCCTCATGCTAGATGCAGAATAGATAGTAGATACACCATAAAAATGCTAATATACAGCATACGATTTGTGAAAGTGACAAACGGGCTTCACAGTTATGTCAGGTGTGTTCATATGCTAATGGTGATGCGATTTCAGATCAATTGCTCCAGCCACCGAGGAGAAACGCTGTTTCAGACAGACAGACAGACACTCAGACATTCGCAAAATTATAGTATAGATGGGATGCAAACCTGTAACGAGTGCCAAAATGTGGTTCTACTAGCGGTCCTACCAGCCTAAAAGATCTAAGTTTCTCAACGGAAGAGCAAGTAGACCAACTACAGTATTGTAATGTATTAACAACATACTCTAGATTGGTCAAAATAACATTATATTCACACACACTAAAAGTTATGGATTGCAGCTTTAGGCCAACCAGTCTATATTAAAAAATCCCGTATCAGACTCTCTGTGGGCTACATAGTCGTTTATATCAGTGTTTCTCAACCACTGTGCCTGGGGACCTTTGGTGTGCCCCTGAGAAGGGTCAAGTGTGCCCCTTGAAACGGCTTGAAAACCATGTATTGTATTTATCATTTTAAAAATGATTTAAACCGATCTACAAGCACACAACGCCTCGCACCGCGAGGCGTTGTGTGCTTGTAGATCTGCTGTTTTCACTACTGTTGTGCAACAGCCTTGTATGATGAAGCAGGGCTTTACTTTGCGAAAAAACGCACACATTTGAAACTTGGAGGTACAAGGTTTCTTCCCGACAGTGACGATATTTACACCACATGAAAAGCGTGCCCATGCAGAAAAAAAGGTTGAGAAACACTGGTTTATAGAACAATTCCTGCAAGCCAAAGAACCATTGGTACTAGAAAACAGTGAACAACCCTTAGAATGCACTGCGTTCTTTACATGAAGAAAAGCCATTCTCCCGTCAGCTGATCACAGTATGTGGCGCTGGCATGCTCCACATTCCAAACAATGGAGCTCTATCTCTACTATACTGTTATTGAACAAACTATCTCCCTCTTCCTCTCTCCCTCTCTCTCTCTCCCCATACAAATGGCGCACGACACACAAAAGGCAAAAGTGTTCAGAACTCATGTGTGTGCACAGCGCCCGAGCATATTATACCCCAGAAGCCATGTAGAGAGAGTGACACAGAGAGGAAGAGACGGAGAAACATAGACCGGGGACGTGCAGAGAATGTTAGAGGCAAGGGGCTGAAATTTCTAAAAGGGCCTTTTGGTGAAACTTGGTTCCCACAAAATTTACCTATGAATTTCCAAAACTTTTCCAAAACTTTTCCAGAATATTTAACCCAGGACTATATAACAATAATTTATCGCAATAACGAGTCGCTTACTCCTATGTACAATGCCCAAATACAGGCAGTGTAGCAAAAATAAAGCGTGCACGCTGCGAACGGATCGTGGCGTGCATGATGCGGATCATGCACGATGCACACGCACGTGCCCATGTCAAAAGGTAAGAAAAACGTGGCAGGGAACCCTCAAAGTCGATTTATGGTGGCAGTAAATGAGTTACCAAAAACAATGCATAGCTATTTTTTCCAGGACCTTCCAGGACCCTTGATCAATTCCAAAACTTTTCCAGTACTGGAAAAATATTTTTCTAATTTCAAAATATTTCCAGGAATTTCATGACCGTGGGAACCCTGGTGAAAATATTGAAAATAGCAGACCTCCAAGCTCACAGCGCGTCGTGCTGCGACGCGTTGTGAGCTTGGAGGTCGGCTATTTTCAGTCCTTGATACCACACAAAACTAAGCATAAAAAAGGCAATACTGGAGATGTGGCGTAACGGCATGGATTTCTACACAAGAGAGGGCAATTCTTTCAACATAAGATGATGCATTCAAGTTCAGGAGAGTTTGAACAAGGCAATTCTCTTGAATGCTGCCTTCGTGTATGACATGGAAAGAGGGCATTTGCATTTCTTTCACCCTAGTGAAAACTGCATTACAGACGGATTAAAGGGGCAGGGGCTCAAGCCCCCTTTGATGTCTATGTGTGCACGTGCCTGAGAGAGACAGAGAGAGAGAGAGAGAGAGACTCCAGACCCAGAAGACGCAGGCCGCTGCTCTGTTTATTTCATGATGATCTGCATCAACAATTTATAAGCAGACACACAGAGAGTCTTAATGTAGAATACTGTATGACTGAACTGGCTGACTGCCATGCATCACTGCACAGTTTACCACTTTCAACCACGTCATTGTAGGCGGAAACCTTCTAAAGCAGGGGTCTTCAACATTTTCAGGCCAAGGACCCCTTAGTTGAGAGAGAGATGAAGCAGGGACCCCCACAACCTGTTCATAGATTTTCTGTTTTTAGATGTTTAACCACTTGAACCGTCAATACTTAATGAACTTGACCTTTCACTATATGTACTTAGTCTGCTCTTTTTCCCCTCTTTGCCAAAAATAGCCGATCTACAAGCTCACAACGCCTCGCAGCGCGAGGCGTTGTGAGCTTGTAGGTCTGCTATTTTTGGCTAAAGTTCTCGGAATATGAACACTAAGTGCATGCATACAGTATAAAAAAAAGGAGAGAAAAGGTTTCTATCACACAAAGATTTGGAGGACCCCCTGTAGTAACTCTGAGGACCCCCTAGGGGTCCAGGACCCCCTGTTGAAGACCCATGTTCTAAAGCATTCTGAAATGTTCAAAATCTTTCCAAAATAATAGATCTAGATGCATAACCGCGCTGTGACACGCCGTGAGCTTGCAAAGCCGGCTGTTTTTGCACAAATCTTTTTAACCCATTTAGACGGGGTATACGCATATCTGTGTCACCACTTGAAACATTATTTCATACTTTAACTATTAAAAATAGCAGACGAGTGCCGCGCTGCGAGCTTGCAGATCTGCTGTTTGTGAAGAATCTTGAAAATGTGTGCAAATCTTTGAATGTATATATATATTTTTTAAAGCAGACATTAGTAACACGAATTCTTCTTTCTCTTGGTCCCTGGAACAGAATATTTTCAGATAGGGGTCCGTGGTGAAATACATACCAGTAAGACTCCCTAAACGGGAGATAAGCAACTGTCAGGTCGCAGTGTGATTTTAGGGCAAAAGCTGTAGGAGCAGTGTCCAAAAATGTGTTTGAAAAAATCGGCCTGATGGTGGCGCTATATGGGACAGATCCATGTTGATGACATGAGTGTAGACATACTGTGTAGCGATTTGCATGATTTTAGGGCAAAATTTGTAGGAGCAGTGTCCAAAAAAGTGTTTTGCAAGAATTGGCCTCATGGTGGCGCTAGAAGAGGGCCATGTGAGAGGAGGTTGTAGTTTGGCAGGCAAGGAGTGTGTGTGCAAAATTTGGAATGGATCGGGGCAACGGTTGCGGAGATATGAGCAGGGCAAAAGTTTGACGTGTGAAGTGTGACAGACAGACTGACGGACTGACTGACGGACGGACGGACTGACGGACAGCTGGTCGAGGTTTTGATAGTAACTGCGACCTGACGGTCGCAATAATTCTACGTGGTCCTTGACATGAAAAAGTTTGAGAACCACTGACAGAGAAACAACAAAATGGGTTTAAGTGGTAAACCTCACGGAGGTATACTGAATGCAACCTCTCACAACCCTCCCGGCACGGAGAACAGGATGCAGTGTGTGTGTTATTACGATCACAGAGAATGGTGCCATTGCCTGGGAACCTTTGCGGTGACAAGCGGCAAACTAAATACAGTATCTGTGTTGTTCGTTGTTCACCCACACACTGAAACAAAAACCTGGAGCGTACTGTAATAAGCCCTGTCCTGATCCATTAACGTTTAGATCAGTGTTTCCTCCGAGATGGCATCCGGGCCCCGGGCCTTATCTGTTTGGAGGTAGTCCAAAAAACGTGTCGCACAAAATCATAACTTGCTTCCATGCTACTTTCGACCTGGCATCCCTATATTGAGAATTTCAAAAAGTATTAAAAAGAAATGAGTCGCTGATGTACATGCATCCCTATGTGACGCGTTGTATACAGTACTACTGTATTGTACAGTTGAATGCTGTAACTTTTTGAACTATTTATCGTAAGTATACACAGTACAGTATAGAGCGTGTGTGCGTGTGTCAGACTTTGTCCAATATAAGAAGAAAAGGGGCTCCAAGAAAATAAGGTTGGGAATCAGTGATGCATAGCACATGTCAGTACTGGGTGGAATAAGTACTACTGGAGCAGGGTCATAGCCAAGTGGGCCTGGATAGGCCTAGGCCCACCCATTTTGTTTTTGTGCCCACCCAAAAATAAAAATTGCGGCACGATGAGGTGATGCACGCCCGGCTATCTAGGTGCAAAGAAAGACACCACAGTTTGATTTGATCATCGCTACGTCTCCATATTGCTTGGGAAGTCGATTTCCATGACAAATTACTTTATTGTGTCCCTGTAAATATTTAAATGTTCGCTATTTTAACCCATTTAGAACGGGTACACATTTTGTGTATCATTATTTTATGCTTTAACTATTGAAAAATAGCAGATATACAAGCTCAGAGTGCCGCATTGCGAGCTTGTAGATCTGCTATTTTTGAAAAATCGTGAAAATTTGAATTTTGACCCGATTCTATAAGTGTCTTTTGAATCCTTCTAAGATTTTTTGAAAAACCTTTGATTCTATGTCAGCAATCTGGCCAGCCATCGTCAAAGAAAAGGTCCTTTTCACTTGACTGGAGCTCAGTTAGTCTGTTCTTGAGAGACTACTATGTCAGTGGTTCTCAGTCCTTTTCATGTGAAGGACCCCCAAAATAATATGTATTTGGCCACGGACCCCCATCTCAAAATATCTAGTTCCAGGGACCACCCAGAAGCAAAATCTGAGTTAAAAACGTTCGCTTTGAAAATACATGTATTCAAAGATTTGCACACATTTTCACGACTTTTTCAAAAATAGCAGATCTACAAGCTCGCAGCGCGGCACTCGGTGCCGCGCTGTGAGCTTGTATATCTGCTATTTTTCAATAGTTAAAACAGTCAATAATACTAGGCCTAAATGGGTTAAAATAGCCGATGTACAAGCTCGCATCTGTGCCCACCCACATTGTACCAGGCCTAGCCAGTTGGTGAATCCTGGCTACGCCCCTGGTCTGGAGAGAATTGATTTGAGGGGCTTCTCTCCCTGAGGTGAGTGGGGACAGCATGCAGGGAGGGATCAGTGAGCCCATTTACCGATGACAACACTGAGTGGAACGGTCAGAGAATGACCTGTGGACACAGTAGGGGTGGGTGATATGGTGATAATTATCGTTGAGACGATACAATGTCTCCACGATATGCCTTTTCAGAGGTATCGTATATATCGTGAGACAATTGAGGGAGCCTTGTAAAAAAATCCTGTTTAATCGTTAATACAGAGATTCATTGCAGAATTCAATTTAAACCTGCATTTTGGTCTAAATCAGTAGTTCTCAAACTTTAAAATGTCAAGGTCTCCACTTAACTCTGACAGTATACAAATGAAACCAAATGGACCCGTAAGGGTCCATTTGGTTTCATTTGTATACTGTCAGAGTTATATACTTGTAAAGTTCAATTTAGACCTCCCAAAAGGAACCCAGAGAGTCTAGTTTTTGTCAAGTACCTTGAAAAAAACCCATAAAAAACAATGTGAAAAAGAATCGTGATAAAATCGAGTATCGTGATACAGCTTGGGAAAATATTGTGATATTGTATTTTTCCATATCGCCCACCCCTAGGACACAGAAGCGCTACCTGAGGAGTGAATATACCAAGACTAGAAGAATAGGCGCCACTTTGGGTTTATTTAAATAACAAACAATAAAACTCCCTTAAGTTTGCAGTTGTCTGTTTTCAATAAGGCCCCGGCCCACAGATTGATAAGGCAGACTGTTATTTGTGGAATTTCCTAAGGCCAGCCTCTCTCACACACAAAGACAGACACAAATAGTTGGACAAACAGATATGCAGGCATACTGTACATACTTTGCACGCACATATTTGAACATATAATACACATGCATCCATGCATACACATGTGTACACAGAAAGCACACACGCACGTGTCTACAAAGAAGATGTAAACAACACGCACACACACGCACACAGAGACAGAGAGTGATGGTACTCAAACATACCAAAGGAGCACCTGTTGACAAGTGGAAATTCTTGCCGAGTGTGTTTCTACCGGGGGTGTGAACTAAACCCAGATCCGTGCTACATGAGAAGACTGGGGACATATATATCGTCACTGTCGGGTGGAAACCTTGTATCTCCAAGTTTCAAATGTGTATGTTTTTTCGCAAAGTAAAGCCCTGCTTCATCATACAAGACTGTCGCACAAAGGTAGTGAAAACAGCTGATCTACAACCACACAACGCCTCGCACCGCAAGGCGTTGTGTGCTTGTAGATCAGCTGTTTTCACTAGTTTAAATAGTTTTTAAAATGATAAATACAAAACGAATGGCCTTGGACATACAAGGTTTCCACCTGACAACGACGATATGACATGTCAGTTACCAGTGGAGTAAAGTACATGTACTCAAGTACTGTACTTAAGTACAATTTTGAACTACTTTTAGTTTACTGGAGTATTTCCAATTTTCAATACTTTTACTTCTACTCCACTACAGGCCTAATATCTCAGAGGCAAATATTGTACTTTTACTCCCCAATTTTAGTTACTATAGTATAGGCTTATACTTTATAGATTTTGATTATTGTTACATTAGCCACTTCAGCCCTATACAGTACACTTCGGCTATTTGAAAATAGGCGATCTACAACAGTTTAACCACATTAACTATTAACTACCATTAATCTTTTTGGAAATAGGTGACCTACAAGCTCAAAGAAATGAGCTTTTTGACATACCATTTCCAACCGACAACGACGATATCAAATAGTCTTGCGTGGCCAGACTGTTGACTCCCGTCATACAATCTGAGAGGTGGAAGTTCTAATCATGAGTATCGGATGTAAGCGGAACTTAAGTGAAGCCTCCTCCCCACTTCCGTTTCGTATTTACAGTTGCGCACATTTACCCTACTATAAATAACAATTATCTGAGCACATATAGCTTGTGGCTTATTAGAAATGATATTTTAAAATATATTTTCGTGGACGGAAACGCCAGCTTCCATTACTCTAATTTTGGGGACGCTGTAGTTCCAGACGCGTTAGGAGATTGTGGAATAGTTGTCTGGCAACGCGAGACTATATGTCAAACAGGAAGATGTTTAAATGAAGAACCTCTATATGACATATCGTCGTTGTCGGGTGGAAACCTCGTATCTCCAAGTTTAAAATGTGTACGTTCTTTCGCAAAGTAAAGCCCTGCTTCATCATACAAGGCTGTCGTACAAAAGTAGTGAAAACAGCAGATATACAAGCACACAACTCCTCGCACCGCGACGCGTTGTGTGCTTGTAGATCGGCTGTTTTCACTAGTTTAAATCATTTCGAAAATGATGAATGCAAAACAAACGGTTTTGGACACAAGGTTTTCACCCGACAACGACGATATCATATACTGTAGCCAGCATGCATAGTGCATACTGCTTATATCTCCCGTTTAATGCTCAGGAAATGACAGATCCAAAGTATGTATACACTGTACATATTTACTGTACTGAGCTGGCACGACGCCTTAATCAAATGATAAGTAAACAGGCCTGATTGAGTTTACTGCTGGTCGTCTGTTTAGCTTCCTATGCATGTTTCCGTCTGTGTATACTTTTATTATTGTACTTGTGAGGGCCACATGTCCTAGGGCTGTCACGATTATGGCATTTTACATGACAATTAATTGTCTCTCAAATAATTGCGATTAACAATTTAATTGTGTATTTGTCGTTGACAATTACATTTCTGTTTGGCTTTTAGGTTTTGAAGTTGTACCTGGCAATTATGACACCTAACTTAGAAATACAAAGAATGTATTGACAATTTGACATATTTTACAACTTTATACTTAAAAAAGAACATTGATAGTGGAAATAGCCGATCTACAAGCTCACAACGGGTCGCGATGCGACGCGTTGTGAGCTTGTAGATCTGCTATTTCCACTACTTTTTGAAAGTGTTTGTAACTATATTAACATTTCTCAACATGGAAACGATTATGACGATTATGCAAAAATAATTGCGACTACCTCAAATAATTGTGATTAGACGATTATGTAATAATTATGACAGTCCTACACATGTCCTAGCCTGGCATGGTCAGACTAATATCACTGCGTAGATATTAGTCTGGAATCTCTGTGTGGAACCTGCATTTTCCAAGGGGCGGATTATCGCCTATGGTGATAAACCCATCTCCCATATTTGCATACTGGGTCCTGATTGGTGCCCCACAATTTCGGGGGGCAGCTAAATCCAATCACAATCGAGTGGGGCCAGACTAATCTGCTAATGTACTCATCTCTTTTTGCACTGGCACATTTGTCTATTTCCAGGCTACAAATGTCCCAAAAGTAGAGTAGAATTTGACAAAGACATCTGTGAATACAACTTTCCTGGTCCTCTAAAGAGATGATGGTTGTTTTAAAGCGTCATTGTCGGGTGGAAATATATCCAAAACCGTTCGTTTTGCATTTTTCATTAAAACATTTTTTTAAACTAGTGAAAACAGCCGATCTACAAGCACACAACGCCTCGCACCGCGAGGCGTTGTGTGCTTGTAGATCAGCTGTTTTCACTACTTTTGTGTCCTTCACTACTTTTGTGGCCTTGTATGACGAAGCAGGGCTTTGCTTTGCGAAAGAACATAGAAATTTGAAACTTGGAGATACGAGGTTTCCACCCGACAACGGCGATAGGATGGTGTAGAGAGAAAGAGAAACATAGCTTACAATTAGGGAAAGATTCGGGTTTGGTTTAGTGATACGTAGGAATAAGGCATTTAAATTAGGTAGGTTTAGAGGTTGGAGGGGTTGGAGTGCTCAATTTATATTTAGTTGTGTGCCGGTGTTGCTCACCAAAAGGTAACACATCTACAAGCTCATAACATAAACAACAACATACACACAATACGCAACAGACACACAATACACATGCAGTATACTGTAGACACACAGCTATGTACACAAATAGGCAGAATTACAGACACAAACAGTCACATACTGTAAATACATACTGTACACTTAAACACCCACAGGCACATGTATACACACACAGACACAAATAAACACAGACACAATACACAGAGACCCACAGATACATAGGCTACATAACTGTGGGGCAGAAACCTCGTATCTTCAAGTTTCACATTTGTACTTTCTTTCACCAGAAAGCCCTGCTTCATCATACAAGGCTGTCACAGAAGTACAACGCGAGGCATTGTGTGCTTGTAGATCTGCCTTTTTCACTAGTTTAGTTCATTTTTAAAATGATGACAAACCGAACGGTCTTGGACATACAAGGTTTCTACCCGACAACGACGATATATGGCACAGGCATAGAGACACATGCCGTGCTCACGCACACACACACACACACACACACACACACACACACACACACACACACACACACACACACACACACACACACACACACACACACACGCACGCACCCACGTTAAAAGCGTCTACAAATGATGTCATTCTCTTACCCCCCATAAGCTCCAAAAGTGAAACTCCTCTTTCTCTGTGGCATCCTGGTTTGCGGAGAGCGCAAGTCCACTGACGCTCGTGTGTGTTTGAATGCATGTAGGCCCTATGCTGTCTGTCTGTCCGTCTGTCCGTGTGTGTGTGGGGGTGTGTGTCCGCGTGTGTGTGTGCGCCTGTCGCTCCGCTGAGTTCCACTCCCATCTCCTCCCTCTCAACCACTAACACACGCCTCCCCCACAAACGGGAGGAGGACTGAGTGTGTGTGCGTGTGCGTGCGTGTGCGTGCGTGTGTGTGTGTGCGTGTGCGTGTGCGTGTGCGTGTGCGTGTGCGTGTGTGTGAGCGTGTGTGTGTGCGTGTGTGTGTGTGTGTGTGTGTGTGTACAGTATGGGCTACATCCTCTCTCAGGGAGGCACAGAGAACACACTGGCAGTCTTTCAGCTCTTGACAGAGGCGTCGATTGGGTATGGCAAGCTATGGCAGCTGCCATACCTTGGCTACAGGGGGAAATGATAAAATGTACTTTTCACCGTGCCTGTTGCTAAGGTATGGCAACATGACTGGTGTCTTGCACGCGCGCGAGGGCGCGCGTGCAAGACACCAGTCATGTTGCCATACCTTAGCTTTCTCTGAACTGACGCCACTGGCTCTTGACCTGAACATCAATGACACGCCGTGGCGTAAAGCAACTAAGTACACTTACTCAAGCACCGTACTCAAGTATAATTATGAGGTATTTTTACTCACTCCAGTGAAGTAAAAATACCTCAATTATGTTCTCAGTAGCCTCGTAAAACCAGATTCCTCCTGAGGTGGGAGGAGTCCGTTTACTAGGCTATATTTTCAGTCGTTTTCAGTACTTTTACTTCACTACTCCACTAAATCTCATAGGCAGTGTTGTCTTTGACAGCAACTTTTAATTTAGTTTTAGTCATAGTCTTTTGAATAAAACGTCTTTTAGTTTTTGTCATAATTTAGTCACCTGAAAAGTTTTAGTTTTAGTGTAATTTTAGTCGACTGAATGTACAGTTGATTTAGTCAACTGAAATGTATTTTGGCAGGCCTTGATGACATTGTAATGGCTGATTTTACACTTGGTTGCTGAAAATAGCCGATCTACAAGCTCACAACGCGTCGCGCTGCGACGCGTTGTGAGCTTGTAAATCTGCTATTTTCAGCACCTAACCTGAGAGCAACCAAACATAAAATGACTCTCTTCTCCACTAGTCCCTCCCTAACGTTTTAGTCTAGTTTGTATTTTGTTGACGAAATTCTCAATGTATTTATTCTCAGTTTTAGTCATCACAGCTTAGTTTTTATGTTGTTTTCGTCAGTGAAAAAAACGCAGTCGACAAACATTTTTCGTCATAGTTTTAGTCGACGAAATCAACACTGACTTCTACTCAACTAAATCTCAGAGGCAATTATTTCACTGAATTCCAGACTTTTACTTGTAACAGATTGTTTCTACATGTGCGCGGCACGCCAACACGAACCTTATCGTCCTATCACCTTTTCAAATTGCATTTCATCACCGGTGTTGGGTGGAAACCTTACCATTGCTCTCTTTTTATTATTTTTATCCCACGATTTTGTAACCCATTTTTCACCCAGTGCCAATTGTCTATGTAATCCTGGGCCCTGCTCTCCCTCTGCCGCGCCTGGGGAGACAACGGACTGACCTCATGCTTCCTTCAGTGCATGACTAGTCCAAGTTGCTTCTTTTCACCTGACAGTGGGGATTTCCCCGGTTTGGAAGTAGCGCGTGGAAGGAACACGTTATTCCAACCAGTTCCTTTCCCCTCCATCAGGCACCCATGAAGGCTGGCCAGGGGGAGGCATTATTGAGACCAGGATTACTGCATGTTTTTGTGAGGGTATCAACCCTAGGAGACACGGGGAGAACATGCAAACTCCACACAGAAAGGCCCTATCGCCAACCCCACCTAGGGTGTGGGCGCTGATGACGCGGAGGGAGGAAGGAAATCTTACCATTGCTTTTCAGGGAATGGGAAAAAATAATCTGTGTTTTAGTGTGGAATGTGGATCCAATGCAGTTATTTAGTCACAAATGAGTTGTTTGCATATTCATAAAACCCACAGATGGGACTTAAAGTTGTACCATGTAACTTTTTTTATAAAACAAATCTTAAAATTGTTCTAACTCTTAAATCGCTAAAGTTTTAGAACACCCTCTCCGTTATTTTCAGCTTCTGAAGCCTTCTCTTTATATGTTTTCTATGATCCTGACCGGGGTCCGGTTTTCGCGCAAAAACTACGTCATCATACACTATCGGCCAATCACAGCGAGGGTTATACACTGCCGGCCAATCACAGCGCATCTTGAAGTGGGGTCGCTAGCTATCACAATAGGGCGGCCATATTTGTAGGCGCCCGTGTGTCTCTATCTATACTCGGGTGAAACACTCCGTTTCTCCGGAATGCCTGAACGCACAGGAACCAGGGACCCCTCTAAAGATAGATCTCGGCGAGGTGGAGGCAGACGCGGGGGTGACGCGGGGGTGTGAGGCCCGGTCCGCGGCGAAAAACGGCCGAAAGACGCGGACGCTACTGACCACTAGTTGAGCAACTTACACAGTATAGCTTTAACCACTTTCACTTTTAAAAGTATTTTCAAAAAATAGCGGCAATAGCGGATCTATAGGCTTCCGCCCGACAGCAGCGTTTTGCTAATTGTGCGAGACAAAAACAAGGATGTATTATTCTTTGTGTTTCTCTTTGTGTTGGCCGTCCAGTTCACTGAAACAGCAGTTCTCTGTGTGTGTCTGGACTTTATCACTGGAAGACAGCTGCTCAAACAAGCAGTTGACATCAGACAAACAGTTCATCCCTCTTCCCAAACTAATCACAGAGTCGGGGGTGTCGCACCAAATTCTGGGCCCTGGGTACAAGGATTCTAGTTGTTTTGTGCTTTAACTATTGAAAAATAGCAGATCTACAAGCTCACAGCGCGGCACCGAGTGCCGCGCTGCGAGCTTGTAGATCTGCTATTTTTGAAAACTCGTGACAATTTGTTGCGGAGTCTGAATATTTCAAATCCTTCTAAGGTTTTTTGAAAAACCTTTGTTTCTATGTCAGTGGTGCTTAAACTTTGTCATGTGAAGGAACCCCAAAATGATATGTATTTGGCCACGGACCCCCATCTCAAAATATTTAGTTCCAGGGACCCCCCCAGGAGCAAAACTTTTGTTACAAATGTTCGCTTAAAAAGTACATATATTCAAAGATTTGCACACATTTCACGACTTTTCAAAAATAGCAGATCTACAAGCTTGTATATCTGCTATTTTTCAATAGCTAAAGCATAAAATAATTAAGGCCCCTCCACCTTGGGCCCTAGTAACTCAGAACCCCCCCCCCCTTGTGACGCCCCTGCACAGAGCCAAGCTGCTGCAGGGCTGCCGTTGCTTGCCGATAAGAACAACTGATCTACAAGCTAACAATGCATTGCATCGCGACATGTTGTTGTGATACTGTAGCTTGTAGATCAGCTTGTTGGCTCGGTCCTTGTGACAGGGTTCCCACACATTTTTACTAATGAATTTCCAAAACATTTCCAAAGCTTTTACAGAATATTTAACTGAATTTCCAGGACTATATAACAATCATTCGGCGCAATAACAAGTCAAAGCCAAAAAAACAATGCATAGCCATTTCTTTCCAGGACTTTCCAGGAACCTTTTTCCATTACTGGAAAAAATATTTTTCTAATTTCAAAATATTTCCAGGAAATTCATGACCGTGGGAACCCTGTTGTGAGCAAGTGACACCATTGTGCAATGCATTAATTAAAGTTGACACCATTGTGCAATGCATTAATTAAAGTTGACACCATTGTGCAATGCATTAATTAAAGGTGCAATAGAATGGGCAACATTCAGCCACAGCCACTAGGTATCCCACTCTCAACACCTTAGAGATGGGACGTTCGCGAACGAATCGAGTCTTTTGAACGGCTCTTTGAAATTAACGATATGATTCGGTTCACAGTAGGGAGCCGTTCCTTTTGTAAATGAACAGTGGTGGGGAAAAGTACTCAAATTCTTTACTTAAGTAAAAAAAAAAAAAGAATCAATGCTGCAATCAATGTAGAAATACTCTGCCACAAGTAGAAGTTTGGAATATTAATATACTTGAGTAAAAGTACAAAAGTATTGGTATCAAAATGTACTTAACAAAATGTACTTAAAGTACAAAGTACCAATAGTAGAAAGTATTCATTGTGCAGAATGTCCTGTTTCACAGGTTTTCCCATGAATAAAATGTAAAAAAAAAATCATTTGAAAATAGCTGATCTACAAGTTCACAATGCGTCGCAACGTGACCTATATATGTCCGAAATAAATGTATGTTGAAGTTATTTGTAATTATAATCAAAATCTACAAAGTAACTTGTAACTCAAATGAGCCAGTCTTTTGAACGGCTCTTTGAAAGGAACGGATCCCACAGATCCGGCTCACTTCAAAGAACCATAAATCCCATCTCTACAACACCTCTGTTTCACAAGTTTAGTTTTTTTAACGTTGGTAAACAACATAATTAGCTACTTTGGACGATTAAAGTGATTATTTCACAATTTCTATGACTTACTGTATTACTTTTATTCCACAAAATGTTTAAAAGCTGGATGATTTTTCTTTTTTCATTAGTACTCGGGAATTCGAGAAGGAATCTCTTTGCTGATCCGAGGGTACGGGTGGAAGTTTGTGAGGTTTGTGGAGGCTTAATTAGTTCCTGTAGGTAGGTATTATTCGTCTACATAATTGTTTTTATATACGGTACATGACATATAAGCTTTAACGAGCAGCCATGTCTGTGGGCTCCAGAGGAGATGATGATGATCATGATGATGACCCAATAACATGACGTCCTGTCCGTCTCATTGATTTCTGCTACATGTCTTAATAACCCATTTAATGTCATTATTCATAACCCATGCTGCTCTCGTTCTATTGGCTATACACTAGCAACGGGTGTGCATATCTGCACCAGGCTGGGTTGACAAGCCAGGGCTGTGCAAGTTGAGGGTTGCAGCCATCAGGAGTCAGGACCCAAGGAAGCTGCGGGTTGGAGTCAATTACAGCCAATTGGAATGGAATATGACAAATCTGAATGATACATGTCGATCACATGACTCCAGAGATAAAGTATAGTGCGGGGGTCTTCAACGTTTTCAGGCCAAGGACCCCTTAGTTGAGAGAGAGATGAAGCAGGGACCCCCATACTACCTTTTCATAATCATCATCAATCATCAGTGTATTTTGGATTCATGTAAATTTTTGTTTTCAGATAAATAGCGATGACCCTTCACTCTGTACTTAGTCTGCTCTTTTTCCCCTCTACACCAAACCTCTTTGCCGAAAATAGCCGATCTACAAGCTCACAACGCCTCTGTGAGCTTGTAGATCTGCTATTTTTGGCTAAAGTTCTCAGAATATGGACGTTAAGGTTCAAGTGGTTAACATTAGACTAGGCAGGATTTCAGAAAAAGTGCTTATTTAAAGCTCTGAAGGCAAATTGTGTTAATTTACGGCATACATGTTTTCTAGGGGTATTAAAGTGTGCTGAATCCAAATCTGCTGAAAGGCCTCAAATTGATTAGAAACGGCTTAAAATTCTGGTATAAATTGTCATATATACTGGTGATTATTTGTCCAACCAAGATTATCACAGAGTGATGTCATCCAATTGGAAAACCCTTGGAAAGACACAGAGTGACCCCTGATGACGTCATCATCTCCATCAATATGTGCACCCTGATATGAACGTAAAGGGTGATGTCATAATATTGAGGCATACAGTATATACGGGCCATGAGGGGGGCCATCTATGCCTGTATCATAGCATAATATGCCATAAGGGTATAGATGGGCATAAGCTTGAGGATTGGTGCTCCCCAGGATCTCCCAACAGGACCCTTCTCAGGACACCTGACACTGGACAACAGGACATGGGACGTCGGACACTGGACAATAGGACACGGGACATCTGACACTGGACAACAGGACATCGGACACTGGACAACGGACACAGACCTATCCAGGATTCTACCTTCAACATCAACCCACTCATATTCAGTTCCCAAGATATCTGGCATTACAACCCAGATCTCTTTGTACCGCACAAACCTTTGACTACCTTGACCATGTCGTTAGATATCCCGGTTTAAGTCTAGTCGGACACCACTGTGGCGGGTCCTAGTTCTAACCTTTGAATAACAGTCCTTTCTTAGTAGTAAATAACATTGGTCCTTCGAGCCCCCATTCCGACACTAACCCTAACCTCTATGGAAGTGTCGCCACTCAGACAATTAGAAGTCAGTGTCTGAATGGCAGCATGTCGGAATGGAGAGCGGCCCCCACTAGGGGGTTATGACACTTTGACCGGACTATAAGTGGGCCAATTTCCATCAATGGTCAGGTTACTTCACTATGAAACGGGAGAACCGGGCGCAAACCTCTAGTAATTATAATGTTGGTTTGTGCATATATAGCAATATATATAGCAACATTTTTCAGGAAACTGTTAGGATTTAGAAGACATAATCTGCCTCAGGTGTTAAGCCACTTCAACACTGCATAATATTCACATTGTGTGAGGGTGTAATCATGACAGTCTAGCCACTTAAAGATGGGGTGCCATGATTTTTCCCCCCTATAAAACATGATTATCTACTATTATGATTATACTAGAAGGAAGAATTTTTCCAAAAAAGTGTAAAGAAAGAGTTAAAATGATGTTTTTATGTGGCCACACCCACCAGTTCATTGGTATGCGTGGTTGTCATGGTGGGTGGTGACCCAGCTGAAGTTAGCCACACCCACGTATGTTGGGTGAATGGTAATTAGGGGAGGGGTTGATTCTGTGATGTAATAAGTATCTGTGTTTTTGGACCGGCACGTTTGACCCCACAAGGTGGCAGCCTACAGCTAAAACCCAAATAGAAAGGAAATACATAATTGCTCATATCAACCACACCAGGGGGTCTAATGAAGTACTGTCAACCTCCCAGACACATGAAAACCAGAAAAAGTACAAAACTATGGCACCGCCTCTTTAAACCAGAGGGCTTAAGTGGATGGATCGGAAATGTCATCACGCAATGACATCACAACATTGTCATCACAACCAATGCACTTGTCTTAAAAGTAAACGTCCAATAAACCAAATGGCATTCAACAACTAATTAAACTGTCCTTTAACAACCTGTAAATTTGTTGCACTGACTCATGGTGGTGCTGCTGTTGGAAATGTTTCACTGGACAATAGATCTGAAAGGAGTACCTAAGACTTGCTACCCTGCGGCTGTGGTAGTCGGACACAAGCTGTACTCATTTGGAGGACACAACAGCTGCCTGAACAACAGGGATCAGATTGAAGTCCACATCTTCAACACAGTGTCTTTGCGTTGGAGGAAGCTGCCCCCGGTGACGAATGGAAAAGGACAAAGTCCCATTGAGGTTCCCTCCGGGCGCTGGGGCCACACAGCTGTGCTGGTAGAAGAAATTGCCTACATCTGGGGATGCTATCGTTACAAGTGTAATGTGCTTTATGCCTTTGATGTTGACACCCACAGCTGGTTCAAACCCAATGTTTCTGGGTCTATTCCAGCAGCAAGGTACTACCACTCAGCCTGTGTCCTGGAGAAGGTCAAGTATGTTTATGGAGGATACACCCAGCTGACTGCATATACAAATGACATGTACAAGTTGGACACCACCACAATGGTCTGGTCTTTAATTAACACCAGAGGAACTCCACCACCTGCTTCAAACAGTCACTCTGCCACCATCATTGGAACAAAGATATTTGTATTTGGGGGCTGGTTGGCCATAAACAACAATACTGTGTTTGACACAGAGACCAACTGCTGGCTGAAGACACATTCTGCACAGCTTCTTCCAGAAGGACGTTCAAGCCATTCAGCCTTTGCCTACAATGGAGAGCTGTACATATTTGGTGGCTGGAATGGGAACCAGTACTTCAATGATCTGTGGAATTTCAGTCCAGAGACCTTTTCCTGGAGGCAGGTTGAGACCAAGGGGAAAGGCCCCTGTAGGATGCGTAGGATGGGCTGTTGCATGGTGGGAGATCGTATCATCATCTTTGGAGGATACACAGCTTCTTATACAATGTCTCATGACCTGTACATCTTAGATTTAAGTCCTAGCCTGAAGACGTTATGCAAGCTATCAGTTATTCATTATGGTCTGGAAGAATCTGAACTCCCACATGACATCAGGTGGGAACTGGCTGCCATGACTACCAACAGCAACTGATCATTAACCCGTTTAGGCCTAGAATTATTGAATGCTTTAACCAGTGAAAAATAGCAGATATACAAGCTCACAGCGCGGCACCGAGTGCCGCGCTGCAAGCTTGTAGATCTGCTATTTTTGAAAAAGTCGTGAAAATGTGTGCAAATCTTTGAATATATGTATTTTCAAAGCAAACGTTTGTAACTCAAATTTTGCTTCTGGGTGGTCCCTGGAACTAGATATTTTGAGATGGGGGTCCGTGGCCAAATTCATATCATTTTTGGGGTCCTTCACATGAAAAGGTTTGAGAACCACTGACATAGTAGTCTCTCAAGAACAGACTAACCGAGCTCCAGTTGAAGTGAAAAGGACCTTTTCTTTGACGATGGCCGGCCAGATTGCTGACATAGAAACATAGGTTTTCTCCAAAAATCTTAGAAGGATTCAAAAGACACTTATTAGTCCCCCCAGGAATCCGCGATTCCGCGATCACGGAAATTTTCGCGGAAATCGAAGCCCTCCGCGGATATCGACGAGGTGCAGAATATTACATTTTACATGTAGTTTTCTTCCCGGCCGCTAGATGTCGCGGTGATATAGACGGACAAGACTCACAGCCTAGCCGGTCCTCGGGCCGGATACGGAAACGGAAATGGCTTTGTTTGCCGTGGCATGCATTCATGTGCTGTGTCTCGTGTGTGGTGACGATACCAGAGCGGATGGTGCTGATTTTTAATGGACTAGGAACTAGGCACACCGTCTGACTGTTTATATTGGCTCACAAGCCTCACATGGTGAGAAAGACGCACTCACGCACATGGAGTAATGGAGCGATTTCTCCGACCTCCGGCTACGAGGCCGGGTCCAAGCCCTAGAGTGAGCAGGGATTATTATTATAGGGATATTATGCTGAAAGAGCTAAATCATACACAGAATTACAGGAGGAGAATAAAGTTCTTGATTACCGCCGCAACTCAACGATCAAAGACCACTTGGCTGCTTTCATCAGAAGAAAAAACAAGCAACGCCCGCAGACACCGTCTTAAAAAGACAAAAAAACATCACAACCACAATCGCCAGCAAAACCGTGGCTGCAGAGGAACGAGAGAAGGTATGCTATCGTTTTAGTAATGTATTCTTGACTTGTGCTCCAGTGGTTTTCAACCGGTGGTCCATGAGAGTTGGTAACCAAATGAACGCTATATTTAACTCTGAGAGGGTAAAATGAAACCCATAAGCGTCCATTTGGTTTAATTACGGGTCCATTTGTTTTCATTTTACGCTCTCAAGAGTTAAATGTGTTGCAGTTAAACATCTGCATTCATTAATTTACAATAGCCTAAGTCTACACAATTAGAGAATGTATAAGAGTTGTTTTATCAACGTGTTGCCTGTTTATCTCTTCTATCTATGGCACCAACATCAAATCAATACAGCATAGAATTGTGAACAAAATGTTATCCAAACAATAACAAAATATTCTATGTTTTGGGTCTGAGTGAGAGGCTAAATGTCATTAAATAATGAATAAATATTGGACCTTGATATGAAAAAAGTATGAATTAGTCAAGGTAGATAAATAAATCATTTTAGTTTAGCTCCATTGTATAATCATTTAATTGTAATATTTGAAAAAAGTATCTATCAAAATGTGTACAATCAATGTATTGTGTTTTGTATTCTGTTTTGGTAGGCTTGTACATCAACAAACACACCACTGTCCAGGTCTGACAGTCCCTCGATGAGAAGTTTCTTGCAAAACAGAGTAGTGAATGGGGGAGGGAGCCATCCCTGGCCATACACAACTGCAAGAGAGGTAAGAGAGGTTCCCTTTCTTGATGTACCTTGCTCTTTACTGTACTCTGTTCTTGTTTTTATTTTATTTTTTCTCTGTAACTTTGTAAATAACCTTACACTGCTGCAACTGAATTTCCCCCTTGGGATAATAAAGGTCTCTCTCTCTCTCTCTCTCTCTCTCTCTGATTCAGAAGGACGCTGCATGCTCAACATAATGGTGTCTCCGCTCATCAAGGATGAATCTGGTGAAATCCGCAGCTACCTGGTTGACACTGTTTTCTTAGACAAATGCAATCATTCAACAAATGACTTTGGAGTGAAACAAGAGGATGTGATTTCTGTCTGCCCTCAAATCCCTGTTTCCCAATTCCATCCACGTGACATGCCTGGCACATATAAATAAATCTTCCCAAGAGGGACAAAGAGAATATTGATGTTGATTATTTGATAACCACAATGTTTCACAGTGTTTTGGTATTGCAATTCATTTCATAAGTTCATTTCTACTTCATTATTACATGAAAAATTATGTTTGCTTCATAACTGGTCATTTTACGTAGTTTTTTAATGCCCGCGGAATATTAACTTTCAAGCCGCGGAATCAAGAATTGCTCTCCGCAGAATCAGGATTGTTCACCGCGGAATCAGAACTTTTTCTCCGCGGATTCCTGGGGGGACTAACTTATAGAATCGGGTCAAAATTCTAATTTTCACGATTTTTCAAAAATAGCAGATCTACAAGCTCGCAGCGCGGCACTCGGTGCCGCGCTGTGAGCTTGTATATCTGCTATTTTTTTATATTTAAAGCATAAAATATTGCGTCATAATGTGTTCAGGCCTAAATGGGTTAAATTGTCCATTTTGAGGGCTTAGCGTAGCCTGGTTCCAGCTCATAGACCCGCCCACTCTCAGAGTGGACTGTTTCTCTGGTCTGGAATTGTGTTCATAATAAGTGATTTCTGGAGCCGAAATGACAGCTCCTCCAATTAGCACAGGGGGTGGGGGTGGGTTTAACAAATCTGTGGCGTCAAAGTCCCTCCCCTCCAGAAATCGCTCAAACAGGGCACAATGTCAGACTCAAGCTTCAGCTGAGTCTGAAATCAGGCTAGGCTTAGCGTGCATTTTTGAGCTGGGCATACGGTAGATTTGGATTCAGCACACCTTAACTCATCCAGAGCCCAGGACATTAACGGATTAGGGGGTCCAGAGTGCCCCCTCCCGGCCCCATTAACGGCCATTGTCTTATTTTGAAGGCCAGAAGTCTAGACCGGAAGTACTTCCGGTCTGACGTCATCGGATCCTGCGACGGAACCGATCATTGTTTACGTGGTGCCATGCTGGATTGCATAGGAGCGTTTATACATGTGTTTTATAAGCGAGCATCTGCCTCCATCTTCGCTTCTAAAGTGTTGTTTTGAGATAATGGACATTAAAGATGAGATCGGCCGTCCACCTCAATGTTATGGGATGACTATTGTGTGCTCGTGGAGCCGTGATGATGACAAATCAGCGCGGATTTCGTCTCCGGAGCGTCGGCCATTGTACTAGGTATTTTTACTCGCCGTTACAGTAATATATTACTTTTCGCGCGACATCACGCATTCGGCACTATACGTACTCTAGTACTTATCGCGTGACATCACGCGAAAGGCACTAGATGAGTTAATACCCCTGGGAAACATGTATACCATAAATTAACACAATTTGCCTTCGGGGTTAAGATTTTTGGAAAACTGACCTAGACTATATAAAAAAGGAGGAAAAAAAGCTTCTATCACACAAAGATTTGGAGGACCCCCTGTAGTAACTCTGGGGACCCCCTAGGGGTCCCGGACCCTCTGTTGAAGACCCCTTGTATAGTGATTTGTGTGAGTTTTGGACAACATCTGAGGGAGTAGTACGAATGTAGCAAGACTTTCCTTTTTACAAAAATGTAAAACGACGGAAATTAGTTAGTTAGGTGGCCTGTAGTTGTGTCATGATCCAAGGAATCCAGGAACACGTTGGAGCGAGCTGACTTCCTTGGCCAAGCCTACTAATAGCAGCCTGCACAACATGTTTGCGAGACTATAGCTGTGCACAATGACACATGGGCAGGGGTGAAAATATAATCTCCGTCCCTGGGCCTGGCAGAGATAATGAGGAGGCCCCCGTTAGTGGCGGGTGAATCGGCAGCATTGTGTCGCTGCGTCGGCAGACGGTTGAATAAACAGGAGGATTGCAACCTAGATTCTAGGAGGACACTCACTTCCAAAACATTTGCACATGTTGCTCAAATATGCTGAGGGCGGCAGGCAGGCAGCTATTTTCATGGTCGCTACGGAGCAGGAGCAGGGGCGTCACAAGGGGGGGAAAAGTGAGACTGAGTTACTAGGGCCCAAGGTGGAGGGAGGGGCCTTAATTATTTTATACTTTAGCTATTGAAAAATAGCAGATCTACAAGCTCACAGCGCGGCACCGAGTGCCGCGCTGCACGCTTGTAGATCTGCTATTTTTGAAAATTCGTGAAAATGTGTGCAAATATTTGAATATTATGCTTCTGGGGGGTGCCTGGAACTAAATATTTTGAGATGGGGGTTCGTGGCCAAATACATATCATTTTGGGGGTCCTTCACATGAAAAAGGTTTGAGCTCCACTGACATAGAAACATACGTTTTTTTTTTTTTAATATTCAAAGACAAATTTTCAAGATTTCTCAAAAATAGCAGATCTACAAGCTCGCAGCGCGGCACTCGGTGCCGCGCTGTGAGCTTGTATATCTGCTATTTTTCAATAGTTAAAGCATTCACGCGGGGCCCGCAGTGAGTCTTTGTACCCAGGGCCCAGAATTTGGTGCGACACCCGTGAGCAGGAGGACAGAGGCATGTTGTTTTCGGTGGGAAACGCTGAATTTGTATTTCACAACAATCAGTTCTACCATGAGTCAGTGATAAATGAAACCCCCCACCTCCTCCCCGATCCTGTCCCCACTGGGAAAATGACGTCAAAATCACTTTTAGCAGCAAAAAGCACTCATAGCAATTGAGCGAACAAAGACTACTAAATCGATGCATCAAACAAACACAACCACTTTGATACCGTTTTTTTTTTCTGAACACCATAGCGTTGATTGAAACACTTCAGCACAAAAGCCTGAGCCCTTGACATCTCTTGTGTTAGTACTACTGTAATGTACTGTAATGGTCGTGACTATGTGACAATATAACAACCTGGCTTTTCCCTTTAGTCCAAGACTAAATAAAACATTGGCTGACTGGTAGTCCTACAGTAGGCTTTTGTACCGTTTCGATTGTCCATCTGATCTGAAAAGTGCCAACGTCGTATTTTGTGTTTGTCACATGAACACATGAATGCAGTGTTGATTTTGTCGACTAAAACTATGACGAAAAATGTTTGTCGACTGCGTTTTTTTCACTGACAAAAACTAAATAAAAACGAAATAAAAACTAAGCAGTGATGACTAAAACTAAGACTAAATATATTGACAATTTCGTCAACAAAATAAAAACTAGACTAAAGCGTTAGGAAGGGACTAGTGGAGGAGAGAGTCATTTTATGTTTGGTTGCTTTCAGGGCCTGCCAAAATACATTTCAGTTTACAAAATCAATTGTAGATTTAGTCGCCTAAAATCTTATGATATTTAGTCAACTAAAATTTGACTAAAACTAAAACTTTTCAGGTGACTAAATTATGACTACATTTTATTAAAAAGACTATGACTAAAACTAAATCAAAATTTGTTGTCAAAAACAACACTGCATGAATGCAATTGCAAACATGTATGCAATACCAAAACAATACAGGCCACTTTGGTTTTACAGCGTCTTAGCAACCATAACTAATTAAAACCCAAGAAGTGACTAAACAGCAACATTTTTGTCAATTAACCAATTACTTTGTTGGCGGCATGACACTATCACACGAAAATAGCTCATCTACAAGCTCACGTGTTGCAAAGCATTATCAGGGACATTCACCACCCCAGCTGTATGTCTGTTCACAACCACGGCCAGGAGAACAATACAGGAGCATCAGCTGCAAGACCTCCAGACTCCTGAACAGTTTTACAACTATCAGACTGCTGAATAAGAGCTATGCCTGGTGCCACTACACCAGGGGTTTTCAAAGTGGGTGACGGGGCTCCCTGGGGTGCCGCGACGGCAGTCCAGTGGTGCCGTAGCCTAGTAAACGACCAACGAAATGGTTTCTGGAAGAGGGGCGGGTACGAGGCTAGTGGTGCCGCGGGATAATTTGATAATATTTGGAATGTATGACGCTTGAAAAAATATTTAGTATCATTTTAAACTTGAAGTACAAAGTTATTTTCAGTCAGTTCTAACCAAAATGGCTATTATCTCAACGTTTTCCTCGCAACATGATCACTGAAATATGGTCACTGTCGGGCAGAAACCTTGTATCTCCAAGTTTCAAATGTGTGCGTCTTTTGGTAAAGCAAAGCCCTGCTTCATCATACAAGACTGTCGCACAAAACTAGATGCGAGGCATTGTGTGCTTGTAGATCTGCTGTTTTCACTAGTTTAGTACATTTTATAGATGATAAATACAAAACGAACGGTATTGGACATACTGTACAAGGTTTCCACCCGACAACGACGATACGCTATAAATATAAGATGCTGAGAGTGAAAATTATAATGTAGGGGTGTATGGGGTGCCCTGAGACAAAAAAGTTTGGGAACCCCTGCACTACACAGACTGAAAGGACTGTGTTTTAAATGTACTCCCTTTATGTACTGTACATTCATGACTCTTAATTATTATGCAATTTAGTTACATACTGTTAATGAGATTAAACATATTATGCACTTTATGCCCGCCCTTTTCTCTCCTCTGTTTTATTTTATTATCCGACTCTCTTATCATCCAACTGCAATGACGGGCCTGCCCAATTAAGAATTCTTCGCCTGTAATGAAATGGGGAGACTTGGTGAACTAATGATCTAATTATCACCAACCCTCGGCTACGTGATTGATCCCAACGTTTCTCTTTCAGTCACGTGGCTTCCCCAGCTTAACCTCACGCCTTCTGTTTTTTTTTCAACGATTCAATTAAGGTGAGCGGTGGCAGCACGCGCAAGGCGTTTGAACAGGCCGCGTCGCCGACAGAGGCGCTTAATCGCATCACTTCAGGAACAGAACTCAGTCCCAGGGGATGGCAGGCTCCGGCTGTGTTATTAAAACAGAGGAGGATGGGCAGGCGGACAGGAAGGCTCTCACAAGGACAAAGGGAGCAGAGATCCCTCTGTGATAGCAGCTCCTTCTTCCAGTGGTGGAAAAAAGTACTCAAATTCTTTATTCAAGTAAAAGCATATCAATACTGCAATGTAGAAATACTTTGTTACAAGTATATGGCTGCCCTCAGACCAAAATACCTAAGAGAGTGGAATCCGCGTTCCGCCAATGCATTTCAATGAGAAGGCGGCGGTTTCATGTCAGTGGAGGATATCTGCGCTCCGCGCAGACCTTGCGTGTATGCTGGAGCAGAGAAATTCTCCACGCAGATTCTGGTTTCCCCCCTCTGTCCAATCGGGTGAGTCGAAGGCGTAACATTCCGAGAATCAGGAAGGGACTGGGAGATGTTTTGTTTTGATCAAGAGTCTCATGCACCCAAACTCTTCTCTTTTTAGCTTGTTGCATCTCCCCTTCCAATAAAGCAAGGGCGAGTACCCTTCGCCTGTCCATTATAGAGTTGACACGCAAAATATGATGAGGATCGCTACGCTAGTGTAACAGGCTACAGGGAGGGAGGGCGGTGCGGGAAGTGAGTGACAGGGGCGTCAGTGGCTTTGGGACGGAATATGCTCTCTTCGTTTTTTGCCAGCCGCGCACCAGAAGAGTTTATCCACTGCCGACCATATTTTGGTCTGAGGACACCCTAAAGCCCTTTGCACACAGGCGCGTTTAACCGCACGGATAAAACGGACAATATCATTTTTTGAAAAGAAAACAATGATTCTCTATGACCTCATGCACACCGGCTCCGAATTAGCCGTGCGACGAGTGGCTGCCGCCGTGCGTTTTTTTCTCGATCGAACCCAGTTCGATTCGTGCGTCTTGTCGCATGCGGTAAAAAACTCATCACTCCTTTTATGACTCCTTTTTGGATCCGCAGCGCCGATTCCGCACAGCCTTGCACACCAAATCCAATGCGTTTTATTCATGCCGCAAACGAAAACAACGCAACTGTCCGGTGTGCAAAGGGCTTTAGTCCAGAATTCAAAATGTACTTGAGTAAAAGTACGAAAGTGTTGGCATCAAAATGTTCTTAAAGTACCAAAAGTACAAAATGTTTGAAAATAGCAGATTTACAAGCTCACAACGCGTCGCATCCCGACACGTTGTGAGCTTGTAGATCGCTATTTTCAAATAGCCTAGCTGCCTAAGTAAAAAATATGGTTAAAGTGGTAGGCCTAAATGTATGTTTTTAATATTATAATTTATATCTACAAAGTAACTGGTAACTAAAGTTTTCAAATAAATGTAGTGGAGTAAAAGTACAATATTTGCTTCTTAGATGCAGTACAGTAGTTGGAAAGTAAAGTACAAATACCTCACCAAATGGTACTTGAGTACAGTACTTAAGTAAATGTATTTAGTTACTTTACACCACTGCCTTCTTCAGTATGACAGAGACAAGCAAACCCACACAACAGGACAGTCTGATCACACGGCTCATAGCGGAACTCATTTTATTTAAAGGACAACTTTAGTTTTTTACAACAAGTGTTCATATTTTAGATTGTAATTAAATAATATAAAAGATGAGTGTTAAAATTATTGAATTTACTTCTTTCTATTGTTTTAGAGATTCTTATTTCAGTGGTTGGGGGCATGCGTACAAGTGGATATGTCATTTTACACAGAATAAGCCCATTCCCAAGATACAACGCAACCTTTCATGGTTGGATGTGACTAATGGGGGCTAGACGTGTCACTGTAAATAGCAATAAAGAAACTGCTGGCTTATTGTGTCTAAAAATACATATTTAGCCACTTGTACGCATGCCCCCATGCGTACGCATGCCCCACATTTTAGCTCGGTAAACGCAATAAAACAATAGAGCGAAGCAAATGAAAACATTTTAACACTCACTTTTTCTTTTCTCTAATTACAATATAAAATATGAACCTTGTTGTAAAAAAACAAATTGTCCTTTATTTAAAAATACGGACTAATACATTAAACAAGGCTTCCGCAGAAGTCGCATACATCTTGCAGAGCCTCTGCGGTCAGTAGTGCTTTGGGGGCCGGACGCGACCGGACGGCGTGTGGCCGGAAATATTTCCCCACGTGCACGGGCACGGACGGCACCGAACGGTGCACGAGCGTGTAAACGCGTGAGCCGCGAGAACCCCCCACCCCGCGAATCCGCGATAACTACAAGCAATACTTTAATCAGTGGCTACTATATGCATAACAGGTTTCTAGTGGTGAATGTGTGAGCGTCCTCAAACCTCTATTCATATGGATATATTAGCCTACTTAAGTTTCCAGCTGTGACTGCATGTGTCGATGTGTGTGTGTCCTCATCCATTACTGTGGTATTTAGTGTTTGAGATTCGTTCAAGGCAAACTTTGTTTCTCTATCCTACTGCAGCGCTGTATTTTCTAAATGAATTTAAAGAAAGTAGAACATAAAATCTTAAGTAGAATGCAAATGTAATTAAGACTAGAAAACTATTGTTTTCCCACCATTAGATCTGCTGACATCCTTTCTATCTAAATAGCCTCTAGAGGCGCGTGCACGTGACGTCAATAAATGACCGTCCGCCCGGGAAAAAAAATCCCAAAGCACCACTGTCTGCGGTGTGCTATATTTCGCATTTGTGCATGTGTAGAGCCGCAATTGCAGTTTTGCCGACCATGCCCCCGACCTGTCTGACAAAACGGTAAGACGCTCCTGCAGCCGTCCAACGTCACAATGAGGAAGTCACTGCAAGTTCGTCTTAATGTAAGGCTAAGTGGTTGCCACACTATAGTACTTGTCCAAATTTCTTCTATGCAGCTTTCTTTCTTTCCAGATTTTTGCCGCGCTACTCCTCCCACAGTTTCAAGGCACGTACGGCAACCACACTTGCAATTTCCCAGAACGGCATCTTTCTAGTTTTTAACCTGAACTGGCGAACAAACTAAATTAAACTAAATCAGCCTGGGGTTTCATGCCCTTTTAGGGGAGGGGTCTATTTTTTTCTGCAGGCCTTTTTTCCTGTGAGAGACCTGGAGTGCAATTAGCCAGGCGTAGCCAGACTATATACTAATGCAGTGGTTCTCAACCTTTTCAGGCCGCGACCCCCAAAATAATCATATTTTAACTGGGGACCCCCCCCCCACCCTGACGAGCACTAAGAGGTTCTATTGCGGCTATTTTCACAATTTCTGCCTCTAATATTTGACAATTTGGCCAATGTTAAATTTGACATTTTAGAGGTCTTAAAAGGCCTTAAATTGTCACTTTAGAAATGTGCTAATACCCTCTATACACTTAAACTTTTTTTTTTTTACTGTTGAGTGACAAAACAATGTTTCACATTAAGTTAATCATCTGGGGACCCCCAAAAATGATTTGGGGACACCCTTGGTTGAGAACCACTGTACTAATGCAGCTAACTAACGGCAGTATATATCCCCACCGTGTGTTAACATGGGTGGATTGTTTAGCTGTGCTAGGCTAGAGTGCAATGGCCCACAGACTGGGGTGAAACACAAGGGAGGGGGGGAGGGGGGGAGAGGTCAGCGACCTCCACTTCCAAGAGCAGGAAATTTGCTCCTGTTGAGTAAATCAGTGACCGTCAGCAGAGAAGCACAGAACACTGATGAAACGGCTCGTTTTTTGGGCGCACAGGGATTTGTTATTAATGGCACTAATTGTTTCAATTGTTATTATAATTTCCCCTGTGCAGGGGTTTAATCCATTTAACGCATTCAGAATGGGTAGACATTGTTTGTATCAATATTTTATGCTTTAACTATTGAAAAATAGCAGATATACAAGCTCACAGCGCGGCACCGAGTGCCGCGCTGCGAGCTTGTAGATCTGCTATTTTTGAAAAATCGTGAAAATTAGAATTTTGAAATTCAAAAGACACTCGGGGTGTCTTTTGAATCCTTCTAAGGTTTTTTAAAAAAAACTATGTTTCCATGTCAGCAATATGGCCAGCCATCGTCAAAGAAAAGCTCCTTTTCACTTAAATGGAGCTCAGTCTGTTCTTGAGAGACTACTATGTCAGTGGTTCTCAAACCTTTTCATGTGAAGGACCCCCAAAATCATATGTATTTGGCCACGGACCCCATCTCAAAATATCTAGTTCCAGGGGCCACCCAGAAGCAAAATTTTAGTTACAAACGTTCGCTTTGAAAATACATATATTGAAAGATTTGCACACATTTTCACTACTTTTTAAAAAATAGCAGATCTACAAGCTTGCAGCCGCGCTGTGAGCTTGTATATCTGCTATTTTTCACTGGTTGAAGCATTCAATAATTCTAGGACTAAATGGATTAATCCATTTAAGGATGACCAAATGCCATAATAAATCAGTGGTTCTCGACCTTTCTTGAGCTCTGGACCACTGGCATACTCAGAACAATCCTCACAGAACAACCGACCCCACAACAACATGTCGTCGTTGTCGGGCGGAAAACCTTGTATGTCCAAAACCTTCCCTTTTTTGTTCATTTTAAAAACCATTTAGAATTGTGAAAATAGCCGATCTACAAGCTGCGAGGCGTTGTGTGCTTGTAGATTGTGTGCTTGTGCTTGCAGATTTGTAGGACTGTTTTCACTAGTTTTGTGCGACAGTCTTCATCTGCTGTAGAACGTACACATTTGAAACTTGGAGATACAAGGTTTCTGCCCGACAGTGACGATATATTCAGTATATAAGAAGGCATAAGGAAAGGAAGTAATTTCGATTACATTGAATTAAACAAAAGTTTTTAACATAAATGATCTTAAAGCCGGATTTATACTTAATTGTACGCTGGTGTTGTGCACTGAACATAGCAGATCTACAAGTTCCAAATCAGAACGGGTACCTAGTAACATGGCGTGTTGGGACGTTGTAGATCTGTTATTTTCAGTGTGCGACACCGCACACAAAGTATATGTAAGCCATTTACCATGAGAGGGAGTGGGTTGTTGGCTGATTTACCACTGTTTCAGGGTTCGCCTCGTGCCACATAAATGAAAGAAAACACAGTTGTAACTTGCAAGGTTATTTAGTTACAATCAACTGCAACACAACAGTGGGCGGGGTCCATGAGCCAACTCAAGGTTGTTGACTGATTTACCACTGTTTAAGGCAATCAGAATCCAGTATCTGAACATGTGACCACAAAAAGTGGTAGAACAAGCATCATTTCATTGCAAGCTTCTTCCCCGCTCTATGCCTATTAGTTGAAAATGTGACTTAAATTTGATGTACTAATGAAACAATATTATTGATATGTTTTTTCAAACTATATAAAACCTTTTTTTCGGGCGGTCCTTGATATGCAAACGTGTTCGCGTTGCCATAAATCAACTCGGTTCTCAACAAACACTTTGGGAGAGCAAACCGGGGCTAAGTTCCACTGCATTAATAGATCATGTACACTTTTAATCCAACAGACAATGCGGTAAAATAATTCAGACAGACTCATGCATAATTCAAAGGCCCCTCGTGAGGACTACATTCTCCCCCCCGCGTGACAGAGATGGTCAGGGGTGTCACACCAAATTCTGGGCCCTGGGTACAATGATTCACTGTGGGCCCCCCATGAATGGGAACACATTATTTGCACACATTTTCACGACTTTTTCAAAAATAGCAGATCTACAAGCTCGCAGCGCGGCACTCGGTGCCGCGCTGTGAGCTTGTATATCTGCTATTTTTCACTGGTTAAAGCATTCAATAATTCTAGGCCTAAATGGGTTTTAATAACAAATCCCTGTACGCAACCATTGAAAAATAGCAGATATACAAGCTCACAGCGTGGCACCGAGTGCCGCGCTGCAAGCTTGTAGATCTGCTATTTTTAGAAAAATCGTGAACATTTGTGCAGGTCTTTGAATATTTTTGACACAATTCTGTAAATGTCTTCTATGTTTTTTTTCTATTTTTTTTAACCTATGTTTCTATGTCAGTGGTGCTCAAACCTTTTCATGTGAAGGACCCCCAAAATGATATGTATTTGGCCACGGACCCCCATCTCAAAATATTTAGTTCCAGGGACCCCCCAGAAGCAAAACTTTAGTTTAGTTTTTCGCTTAAAAAACACATATATTCAAAGATTTGCACACATTCATGTCTTACCAAAAAATAGCAGATCTACAAGCTCGTAGCTTGTATATCTGCTATTTTTCAATAGCTAAAGTATAAAATAATGAAGGCCCCTCCACCTTGGGCCCTGGTAACTCAGTCCCACTCCCCCCCCCCCCTTGTGACGCCCCTGGAGATGTTGAAGTGTGTTGAAACAGCGGGGTTTGAAGCTGAAGGTTCCTTTCAACAGAAAGTCTCCAGGTTCCTTCCACGGTGTGAAGAAATGGCGAAACCTCGGGGGAGTATTTTGCACTTGCCCTTTAGGAGGAAGGGAGGTTAATTATTCCCAAAATATTGACTCTGTATCGCGACGAACACACCGTCGCCTATGGCTGGTGGCGCGCGCATTCAAAATATTTTCCAGCACAACTTCAGAGAACAAGGCGTACACATCACGGCTGGGTTTATTTGCAGAATCTTGGTGGAGCGTGTGTGTGTGTGGGGGGGGGGGGGGGGGGGGGTGACTGTACGGGACTATTTGCAGAGAGAGAGAGAGAGGGTATGTGAATATTCAAAGGGGCATTGTGCTTTGAAGCGCGAAGTAATAAGGCGAGCCTTATCTCCGCGAGCATTTAATTTTCATTGCGCTTTCATATTTCAGGGGCTGTTGACTGGGTAGAGACTTGACTTATATATATGTTTTTAAATACAGTCGAGAGTCAACACACGCACGCGCGCACACGCACACACACTGGAGCCTTTCATAGGATCTCATTAGAAAAGCCAGGATATCGCCGTTATGTCGGGTGAAAACCTTGTATGTCCCAAAACCGTTCGTTTTGTGTTTATCGTTTTAAAAAATGATCTAAACCAGTGAAAACAGCAGTGCTTGCGGATCGGCTGTTTTCACTAGTCCTGTGCGAGTGCGACAGCCTCGTGTGACGAGGCAGGGGTTTGCTTTATGAAAAAACGTACACATTTGAAACTTGGATACGAGGTTTCTGCCCGACAGTGAAGATATAATGGCCGAAATAGCAGTAAAATAAGGCTGCTGCTCAGTCAACCCTTCATAAGCCACTCTGATTAATGATTTATGTCCACTTTCCCCACCACTCTGTTGCACGGCGCATAGGTTATTATGCCAATATGAATTATCTTGCACTCAAGCTCCTTTTGTGCTTTCCAGCGCCGCGTCGTCTCCGCGGGACGTGAATGTGAAACAGATATTTGAGAAGCAGGAGGACACGAGAACAAATGAAATGCTTTAATTAGCGAGATGAGATGGCTCCTCGCTCAAGGCTCGACAGGAAAGCGATTAGGCATCAAACGGCGATTTGCTTTCAACCCGTTCTTCAGAGCAGCCCCGAATTGGGGGGAATGACTCATCTTGTAATCTGGGGAGCTTACTTATTCCATAATTATTAACCCATTTAGGCCTAGAATTGTTGAATGCTTTAACCAGTGAAAAATAGCAATACAAGCTCACAGCGCGGCACTCGTGCAGCTTGTAGATCTGCTATTTTTGAAAAACGATTTGTGCAAGTCTTCGAAGATACCTTTTTTTAAAAGCAAACATTTGTAACTCAAATAATGTTTGCTCCTGGGTTAGGGTCAGGGACCCTGATACAATATTTTGAGATAGGGGGTCCGTGGCCAAATACATATCATTTTGGGGGTATTTCACGTGAAGAAGTTTGATAACCACTGACATAGTAGTCTCTCAACAGACTAACTGAGCTCCAGTTAAGTGAAAAGGACCCTTTCTTTGACGATGGCTAGCCAGATTGCTGACATAGAAAAATAGGTTTTGCAAAAAACCTTAGAAGGATTCAAAAGACACTTAGGAATCGGGTCAAAATTGGGTCAAAATTTTCAAGATTTTTCAAAAATAGCAGATCTACAAGCTCGCAGCGCTGCACTCGGTGCCGCGCTGTGGTAAATGGTAAATGGTAAATGGTGCATTTATATAGCGCTTTTAATCCAAAGCGCTTTACATAGATTGTGCATTACATTCACCCATTCACACACACATTCATACACCGGTGGCGGAGGAAGCCATGCATGCAAGGCACCAACCTACTCACCGGAGGCAATTAGGGGTTCAGAGCCTTGCCCAAGGACCCTTCGACATTAACTCAGGGGGAACCCGGATTCGAACTGGGAACCCTTCGGGATTTATACCCTTCGTGCTCTAATACCAGTTTCTCTACCCCTGAGCTATGCCGCCCCTAGCGTGAGCTTGTATATCTGCAGTTTTTCAATTGTTAAAGCATAAAATAATAATACGCAATAATGTGTACCCGGGCTAAATGCCTTAAGGGATTTCTTCAAAGTATCGGCCCCTCTAATCAATGAATCATGTTGCAATAGTCTTCTTCATTTCTTCAGACAATGACTCGCAAGGGCTGTGTTGTGCGTGTGTGAAAGCTTTGGGGACATATCACTGCCTCTCCCGCATTGATCGCTGTTCCACAAAAAGAATCTATTTCAGCTTTAATGGAACGTCAACGCCATGCTTTCTCCTCTCTCTCTCTCTCTCCCACTCAGGGACGTGCTGGGCCCCTGATTCAGCCCGGGAAAAAGAGTTGGAGAGGCCCTCATTGCGCGCTATAGAGAGAGATCTCTCTCTATAGCGCTGCTGCTACTCAAAGATTTGCCATTTCAGAGCATGACAACATGACAACATGAGTTATATTTCGTCGTTGTCGGGTAGAAACCAAACCCGTTTATTTTGTATTTATCATTTTAAAAATGATTTAAACTAGTGAAAACAGCCGACAACAGCACACAACGCCTCGCGGTGCGAGGCGTTGTGGGCTTGTAGATCTG
This sequence comes from Nannobrachium achirus, assembly GCF_963921795.1. Taxonomy (NCBI): domain Eukaryota; kingdom Metazoa; phylum Chordata; class Actinopteri; order Myctophiformes; family Myctophidae; genus Nannobrachium; species Nannobrachium achirus. Next base: position 59,978,602 of record NC_137818.1, read on the forward strand.
CTGTTTTCACTACTTTTGTGCAACGGCCTTGTATGATGAAGCAGGGCTTTGCTTTGCGAAAAAATGTATCAATTTGAAACTTGGAGATACAAGGTTTCTGCCCGACCGTGACGATTTACTTTGTCGGCCGCCCAGCCCCCAAAATGGAACGAAGGCCGACATTTTATTTGTATTTTTTTTTCCTAATGGCCGGCCTGGACCGGCCGGGAATGAACCGGCCGTTCGGGAGTTGTCCCGCTTTTCCCAATGGCCAGCACGTCCCTGCTCCCACTCTCTCTCTCTCTCTGTGTGTTCTGGGCAGCTCCCTGATGGATGGGGGCTGAGAGGGACAGTGTGTATACGCCACACGCGATCGATGGACACGCGGCGCTGTGCTGGCAGAGACCAACTTGACCCGTCACACAACCTTTAAATCCCATTTAGGCCTAGAATTATTGAATGCTTTAACAAGTGAAAAATAGCAGATATACAAGCTCACAGCGCGGCACCGAGTGCCGCGCTGCGAGCTTGTAGATCTGCTATTTTTGAAAAAGTCGTGAAAATGTGTGCAAATCTTTGAATATATGTCTTTTTAAAGCGAACGTTTGTAACTCAAATTTTGCTTCTGGGTGGTGCCTGGAACTAGATATTTTGAGATGGGGGTCCGTGGCCAAATAAATATCAGTTTGGGGGTCCTTCACATGAAAAGGTTTGAGAACCACTGACATAGTAGTGTCTTAAGAACAGACTAACTGAGCTCCAGTTAAGTGAAAAGGACCTTTTATTTTGACGATGGCTGGTCAGATTGCTGACATAGAAACATAGGTTTTTAAAAAAAAACCTTTGAAGGATTCAAAAGACACTTATAGAATCGGGTCAAAATTCTAATTTTCACGATTTTTCAAAAATAGCAGATCTACAAGCTCGCAGCGCGGCACCGAGTGCCGCGCTGCGAGCTTGTAGATCTGCTATTTTTCAATAGTTAAAGCATAAAATAATGATACACAATAACAATAATGTGTACCCGTTCTGAATGGGTTAAATCCCATGGAGTGACAGAAGAAAGGTTGGAAAGTGGGGCCGGAGCCATATATCGATACTGTAACCATAATATCGTGGCACGAGACTAGATGATGGTCTGGGATTTTTGAATATCGCAATACGGCTTTGAGTGCCACTAGGCCGAGGAAGAAATGCCACTTCAAATTCCTCAAATCAGCATCATGGTGGCGCTATAACAGGGCAATTTGTGTTTTTACCTTTAACTCCACCGATAAGTGCAAAACTTTGTATGTGCACTCCTTAGAGGCTAAGGATAAACCTTTGCCCTGCATTTTTCACATTTGCCTTTTATAGCGCCACCAGGAGGACAACTTATGTAAAACACATTCTTTGCTATTACTCCATCAGATTTTCTCCAACAATCATGCAAATCAGAACACAGTATCTCTATAGTCATGTGATCAAGTCTGATCCGTCTGATATTTCATATTCCATCCTAATTGGATAATATTGGCTTCCAAAGTTTGCAGGATTGCTCAGTTGTTGAACAAATTGCCTCAAATCATCAACTCAGCTTGTGATTACTGTGAAATTTGCTACACATATTCCCACTACATCAAGGAACAAATTGGCCTGTTATAGCGCCACCAGCAGGTAGCCTTTAGCAAAACACGTTTTTGGAACACAATGCCTCAAATTATGCATACAGCGTCCGACTGCCATGAAAGGTCTAAGATTGGCGAAGAACACATGCCACCCTTTTTACATTGGCCTATTATAGCACCACCAGGACGCCTCGCCTGGTGGAGACCTGTGCTCGGAAGAGCACTGCTTCTAGTTTGAACTAAAATAAAATTTATTCTAGTCACAATATTGATATAGAGGTATTTGGACACAAATATCCTGATATACCTGATATTTCAGCCATAGCTATTCAAAATCATACGTCAATTAGACCAGTGGTTCTCAACCTTTTCAGGCTGTTACCCCCAAAAGAATCATATTTTAACTGGGGACCCCCCCCCCCCACTCTGACAAGCAGAGTTGAGGCATTACATTTTGTAAATCATTTTATTTTTATTGTGAAAATAGCCGATCTACATGCTCACAACGCCAAGGCGTTGTGAGCATGTAGATCGGCTATTTTCACAATCTCTCCCTCTAATATTTGACAATTTGGCCAATGTTTCATTTGTCATTTTAGAGGTATTAAAAGGTCCTTAAATTGTCACTTTAGAAATGTTGATAGCCTCTATAGGCTTAAAACTTTATGTTGGTTTGTTTACTGTTGAGTGAGAAAACAATGTTGCACATTAGGTTAATCATCTGGGGACCCCTCCAAAATAATTTGGGGACCCCCCCCCCCCTGGGGGTCCCTACCCACAGGTTGAGAACCACTGAATTAGACTGTTGACTATTAAGCTACTGTACATGTGTAATGTACATGTCCTGTGCTATATCTACAGTTAGTCCATAGGAGTGTGTCCATGACAGTACAGTATGTGTCCAGATTCAGCATGTGAGTGACGATGAGGGACGAGACAGAGTGAACAGTGACCTCTACTGGACCACTTCATGTAGAGCAGTGGTTCTCAACCTGTGAGTCGGGACCCCCAGGGGGATCCCCACATTTATTTTGAGGGGTCCCCAGATGATTAACTTAATGTGCAACATTGTTTTCTCACTCAACAGTAAACAAACCAACTTAAAGTTTAAGTGTATAGAGGCGAGGGTATCTGCACATTCCTAAAGTGTCAATGTAAGGACTTTTTAATACCTCTAAAATGACAAATTAAACATCGGCCAAATAGTCAAATATTAGAGGCAGAAATTGTGAAAATAGCCGATCTACATGCTCACAACGCCTCGCAACGCGAGGCGTTGTGAGCATGTAGATCTGCTATTTTTTTTTTTTTCACAATAGAAGCGTGTTATACAAAATGTAATGCCTCAACTCTTAGTGCTCGTCAGGGTGGGGGGTCCCCAGTTAAAATATGATTATTTTGGGGTTCGCGGCCTGAAAAGGAGAAGAGAAGAGAAGAGAAGAGAAGAGAAGAGAAGAGAAGAGAAGAGAAGAGACGAGAATCTAGATATGAGTGCTCAAATACAGTGAGCAGATTACATTACCATTTCAATTTATAATCAAGGTATGCTACAGCATATCAGCTCTCCAAGGTGAACAGAGTAAGGTCACCGAATGGAGAGAACATATGACTATTTTGCAGGGGCGTCAATTAGGTATGGCAGGGGGGTATCCAGCTGCTATACCCTGGGTTAGCAGCTGGAGTTACTTTTAAATATGAATCCATGAATGTCTCTTTGTCAAAATAACTACAAGTGCAACATTTTACAAAATGGTCACTTTAACAAGGTATTATAATTATATTCTCCACACTTGTATTCTCCCCATCTTGACAGAATGGTATGTTCCGCAGGTCAGCTGCACAGGTGCAATGCATTATTGTTAATTGTGGCACGTTTACTAACGTGCCAAGTTTAGCTGCACTTGAACAACCGTTCCAGGCTGCCCAGCCCAAGAAACCTTAGAAAACGGGGGGAAAAATAAAATGTACTTCTTAAAATAAATGTATCATGCCTGTATCCATGTCATGTTGCCATACCTTAGCTTTTTCTGAACTGACGCCACTGCTATTCTGAGCTGCGATTTATCATCAGTATGTCATGAACAGTCCCGAGGCACTGAGTCATCATGAATGGCCCTCATGTGCCCACAGGTAGAGATGCCATAGATTAGAACCCCCCAGGGTTGACCCCCAATGCGCTGCATTGCAACGCATAGTGAGCGCCAACAAGAGCAAGGCCAACGACGTGGAAATAATGTTATAAGTATGACATTTCAGTTCATTTCATCGAGCTGTTTATATACAGCTGAACAGACACTATTCTATTCAGCAGTCACACTGTAGGGTGTGGTGGTTATACTGTTTTACTGTTGACTCTGCAAGCGATATCATCATGATGTGTGATGTTTAGTTTTCCTATGATTGTATCTCACAGTAGTTCTCTTACTCTGTAACTGTGGAATCAATAATCTATATCTAGTCTACATCTTCGCTGAATGTTCGCCCCCAGAATAATGCATCGATCTTACAGTGACACATTTCTGAAATGTGCAAACTGGCAAATGAAATCAAGATTCTTGTTTTTGTGGTATTTGTACATGAAATCCATCCTCTGTATTGAACCAGCCGATCTTCGATCTAAAAGCACACAACGCCTCGCAATGCAAGGCGTTGTGTGCTTGTAGATCTGCTGTATTCACTAGTTTAGTACATTTTATAGATAATAAATACAAAAAGAAAGGTTTTGGACATACAAGGTTTCCACCCGACAACAACGATATTCTATAAATGTAAGGTGCTGGGAGTGAAAATTATTATGTAGGGGTGCCTCGGATTAAAAAAATATTCATAGGGTGCCCTGCAAGACGTCTACAGCATATAGACCATACCGACTACTACATAACATAAATAAATACCCCCCCCCCCCCCACCCCCCACCGCCTCCCCTGACCTATTTATTTCTGCTGAATCCACAGCTGTAGATAACGATTAGTCACAATACATACAGCGTACTGGAGTACTTTATCATCATGAATGTCCTGTATGTAGGCTACTGTATACTAGGGATGGGACGATATGAACGATATTACATATCACGATTATTGTGACAAAAATAAATCGCGATTTACCATATTATCGCAACAATCAAAATCCATTATCCTGGGATGGAACATTCGCCAAAAAAATTACAGATCTACAAGCTCACAGCGTGTCGCAACGTGACGCATTGTGAGCTTGTAGATCGGCTATTTGTTGGCAAAGACTTTTGATAGAGAGTGGAAAAAAGACAGTATTACGTACGTATATTATAACTACCTTTGACAGATTATAGGGGGTTTAAGTGGTACCGGATATGCAGCTCGGCAAATAAAAGGTGAATTGATCCCAGTGCATGACGGAGGACGATATCTCGATAAATTAAATCTCCACGATACGATTATCGTGAGTGTTTTTTATCACGATAAACCATAATATCGCTTATCGTCGCATCCCTACTGTATATACGCCACTTGCACACCACGCATGCAGCCACATAACGAGGCTGTGTACTGTATAGTGAGGGAGGCAAGCGTGTTCAGTTTAGACCTAGAATTATTGAATGTTTTTAACTATTGAAAAATAGCAGATATACAAGCTCACAGCGCGGCACCGAGTGCCGCGCTGCGAGCTTGTAGATCTGCTATTTTTGAAAAAGTCGTGAAAATCTTTGAATATGTGTATTTTTAAAGTGAACGTTTATAACTCCAATTTTGCTTCTGGGTGGTTCCTTGGGAACTAAATGTTTTGAGATGGGGGGTCCGTGGCTAAATACATATCATTTTGGGGGTCCTTCACATGAAAACGTTTGAGAACCACTGACATAGTAGTCTCTCAAGAACAGACTAACTGAGCTCCAGTTAAGTGAAAAGGACCTTTTCTTTGACGATGGCTGGCCAGATTGCTGACATAGAAACATAGGTTTTTCCAAAAACCTTAGAAGGATTCAAAAGACACTTATGGAATCGGATCAAAATCGATTTTTCAAAAACAGCAGATCTACAAGCTCACAGAGCGGCACTCGGTGCCACGCTGTGAGCTTGTATATCTGCTATTTTTGCTATAATTCTAGGCCTAAATGGGTTAAGCCATATGCCATTAAGACCTGAAAAAGACCTACAAATGTCTTCCAAATGAATAGTTTTCTGAAAAACGTATGTTTCTGTATCCGTGGTGGTCAAAGTTTTTAATGTCAAGGACCCCTAGGATTATATGTATTTGACCGCGGACCCCACCATCTCAAAAGATTTTGTTCCAGGGACCCTCTCACTGTGTTATTAAGCCGAAAAGCAGAAAAGCTTACTAGGATCTCCTTTTAGTTGACCTTGTACCAGCGATTTGTACTGTCATGAAACTGTACTTTTCCTATGCAACCTTCTAATAAATTCTTCAATCAATCAAAGCAAAGATTTGAGTTAAAAAATTATCGCTTTAAAAGAATATATCGTCACTGTCGGGCAGAAATAGTGGGGAACCAAATTGACACCCACTTACATGTCAGAAACGCTTGAGACTTTACAAATGAAACCAAATGTAAGGAATCATTTTGTTCCGTTTTGGGGCATTTGCCCATCCTACTGGCAGAGGCTAAAATCGCCAATGGACTACGGGTTGCTCTAATATGATCTAATCAGTAACAAATACCAGATACCAAATACCATTAGCCCAGTCCTGGCGACACTGCACTACCTGTGTCTTTTAGAATTGATTTTAAATCCCCTTCATTTGTTTACAAAGCACTTAACAACCTGACACCTTCTTATAGTACATATCGTCACTGTCGGGCAGAAACCTTGTATCTCCAAGTTTCAAATGTGTAAACGTTTTTTCGTGAAGTAAAGCCCTGCTTCATCAGACAAGTCTCGCAAACCGCTGGATCAGTGCGTAGAATCCCAATATTTGTTCACTTGTGTTCTATAATTGTACAGTATAACTTACTTAAGTCAGTGGGGCATTGATGAAGTCATCGGCTAGACTCTTTCAGAGCCAAAAAGCTCTGCCAAGATATTGAGTCATATGTCATAAGACGACGGCTATCATTGACCGGCCACATAAAAGTCCAAGATCCCTGTGAAGACACACACACTATTATTGGACTCCATCTTGTTTTCGATGACTCTGCGTTTGTTGACTGGGCTCCTTGTCATTTACTCTGAGTGATCTTGCACTTAGTTAAGTGGCTCTCGACAAAGAGTGTCTGCCGTGCCTAAAAGTGTAAGACTGTACCTTCAGTGGGACCTGGGATATCGATCCAACTCCACAGCATCCAGGAAGTCTCCTCCGGTCGCGTCCGTCCGTCCCTCCGTCGCCTGGCCGGACGGGGATGAGAAGAGGAGGAAATATGAGCGATGCAAACAGGCGTTACAACATGAAACATTAAAAGCTATTTCATAGATCTGTGAGGGTGGAGGAGGAGGTGGGGGGTTAATAGAAAAATATCAAAAAGCTTATATATGATTGCATCAAGGGTGCAAGAAGATGAGTTATCTAAATGTTAATAAGGGTGACTTCAAAGACACTGCGAGCTATGATGTGATGTGACTCGAGGATCAAAACTGTGCCCATGGGTACACTGTAAACTTCAGAATGCAAATGAGACCCAAAAGGGTCCAATTGTACTCTCTCAAGAATTCAGTGAATTCAGCTCAGGAGACACTTGAATGAGCAAAAGCATGCCGGAACAAATAGGGTGAAAACAGAGGACAGGGGCGTCACACCAAATTGTGGGCCCTGGGTACAAGGATTCACTGCGGGCCCTACATGAGCTTAAACTATTTTTTGCTTTAACTGTTAAAAAATAGAAGATCTACAAGCGAGCTTGTAGATCTGCTATTTTTTATTTATTTATTTTAATATTGTGAAGATTTGTGCAAGTCTTTGAATATTTCAAATCCTTCTAAGTTTTTTTTTTTTTGAAAAACCTAAGTTTCTATGTCAGTGGTGCTCAAACTTTTTCATGTGAAGGACCCTCAAAATTATACGTATTTGGCCAAGGACCCCCATCTCAAAATATTTAGTTCCAGGGACCCCCCAGAAGCAAAATTTGAGTTACAAATGTTTGCTTAAGAAATACATATATACAAAGATTTGCACACATTTTCACGACTTTAAAAAAATAACAGATCTACAAGCTCACAGCGTGGCACTCGGTGCCGCGTTGTGAGCCTTTATATCTGCTATTTTTCAATAGCTAAAGTATAAAATAATTAAGGTCCCTCCACCTTGGGCCCTAGTAACTCAGTCCCACTTTCCAACCCCTTGTGATGCCCCTGACAGAGGATAAACATAAACAGCCAGCCCCGTCAAAGAGACAGAACCCTCAGGTCCGAGCAGGCGCCTGTCACAATTACCACATAATCGCTTGATCGTTATTCTTTGAGCTAATCGCAATTCTTCTTCTAATTTCTAGAATTGTTTCCTTCCATCTGTATAAAAACATCTAGATGACATTAACAGAAATGTCATATTTATTATGTCATTATTTCCAAGCCATCGTCGACACTCTTTTAAACACTTTCAACCTGGTTTCCCCATTATGGGTATTTATCTGAAAACATTTTCAAAAAGGTATTGAGAAATGTTAAATCAAAGCCTATTACTGTGACACGAACTAAGAAATCACAATGACCAATACCAATAATCAAATAATGGCAAAAACAGGCCAATTAATATGTTTATACTAAAGTGTGAAAAGGTGCAAATCTTATATATTTTCTTAATTTGTTTATATAAGAAATATATTAGGGCTGGGATGCGATTAAAAATTTCAATCTAATTAATTACAGGCTCTGTGATTAATTAATCCCAATTAATCGCATTTTAATCGCACATCGATATTTGACCTGAGAAGCATTTTTTTTTTTCAAGTAAAACACATTTTGTTGTACGAGTGAATCAGCGAGTGAGTTTTTAAAATTTAAATTCCGCATCCACTGGGCCAAGCAAAGCGCTCTGGTCGGCTTCTTCTCCCTTCGTGTTTGGTGTCTCTTCTTGGTTGGTGCATCGCTATGATCGGTATGCCCGAAACTGAAGGTTCTGTGGTGCAATAAGTGCGATTATTTTTTATCGCGTTAAGTTTCTGTAATTAATTAATCGCAATTAATCAGTTAAAGTCCCAGCCCTAAAAAATATATAAATACAAAAACATGCTTCTTATTCGATTAACCTACAAGAGCATCGTTAAGTTGCTTATTGGTTCTAAATATCGGTTGATATATTTTCGGTTTCCCATTATGGTCAACTAAAATCTCATGATAACAGCCACAGCCATAGCAGTTCTGTGAGTGGCAGGGTGAGTCATTCACACTGAGACCATCAAAGAGACACAACCCTCCAAGTCTCACAAGCTGCTCTCCAGTGGCGTAAAGTAACTAAGTACATTTACTTAAAGGGGTACTATCACTTTAAGAATACTCTTAAAAAAACAAGTTAAAGGGATCCCTGACTAATACGACAAATATGCCTTAATACATTATAATTGTCCTCTATAACTACAATGTAAAATTTAAAACACCTCAATTATTTTATTTCTTCTAGAAATAGCTAATCTTTCACTCAATAGGGGAAATGCCCGTCGCAAGTTGATGATGTCATAAATGTCAAGTGTGATCTATCCCTATGGAATTTATGACATGCATGTGAAAATAAAAACAAACTTAATACTTCCTATGGTTAATATGAGCATCAAATCAATATTTCAAATGTGTTTGTGTTTTGTTTTTTTGCACATGCATGCCATAAAAATGACACATGACATTTATGACATCATCAACTTGCGACAGGCATTTCCCCTACTGAGTGAAAGATTAGCTATTTCTAGAAGAATTAAAATATTTAAGGTGTTTTTAATTTTACATTGTAGTTATAGAGGACAATTATAATGTATTAAGACATATTTGTCGTATTAGTCAGGGATCACTTTAATACTTTTATAATGTCATTGTGGAAATGCGCAATTATAAGCCAATCAAATTAATTGGCTGTACTTGGACTACTTACTGTACTGGTCAGCTGTTGTTGGGAGGCGAGGGGCAGATTACACTGTGACACTGAGCTTCAGACTGTTTCAGACCGTTTTCAGAGAAGCTCATGTCACAGTGTAATCTGCCCCTCGACCCCTTTAAGGCTTGAACACACTGCCCGACTGTTTGAGCCGATTATGATGTCGCCGACCAATTTTGGCGCTCGCCGACAAAACGTGTGTGTGTGTGTGTGTGTGTGTGTGTGTGTGTGTGTGTGTGTGTGTGTGTGTGTCGCACGCATGCACGAACGCACGAACGCACGCATGCAGCGAGAGAGGGAAATCATTAGCGCCCGCTCTCGTGCACAATTAGAATAAAAACAAAAGTAATATTGGCTATGTATCGGGGATGCATCCTGGTGAAATATCTGGCAGTGTGTGATCTGTCGGTGATCAATCTTGTCGGCGAAAACCACAACGAGACGATTTCAAGAAAGCCACTCGTGCAGTGTGAAACACTCTAATGATCTGATGACTCGCCGACCACGCAAAATCGTACAGTGTGTTCGAGCCCTTAGGTGACAGTACCCCTGTACTGTAATTTTGAGGTATTTGTAATTTACTTGAGTATTTCCAATACTTTTCCCTTCTACTCCATCAACTCTCAGATCCAAATATTGTACTTTTAATCCACTACATTCAATTTGAAAACTTTAGTTACTATAGTTACTTTTTAGATTTCAATAATTATTACAAAACATACATAAACCACTTCAGCCCTATATACGTTTCAGACATTTGAAAATCACGACTTTTTCAAAAAATAGCAGATCTACAAGCTCGCAACGCGGCACTCGGTGCCGCCCTGTGAGCTTGTATATCTGCTATTTTTCAATAGTTAAAGCATTCAATAATTCTAGGCCTGGGTCGCCTGCTGGCCTGGTGGTCAAGGCGCATACCACATACTAGGCTATAATGCCTGCTGGCGTTCGCTGGTTTGATTCCCGATCCAGATGACCTTTGCCACATGTCATTCCCCATCTCTCTCCTCATTTCCTGTCAGTCTACTGTCCTATCAAATAAAGGCATAAAAAGCCCAAAAACAAATCTTAAAAAAAAAAAATCAAACCTCGGTTCGAAGTGGAGCAGTGAATCTGAGCAGCTATACTGTGTGTGTGTGTGTGTGTGTGTGTGTGTGTGTGTGTGTGTGTGTGTGTGTGTGTGTGTGTGTGTGTGTGTGTGTGATTCTATGTGTTCTAGATCTATGTTTTTGATTATATATGGTGTTTTTGATTCTATATGTTCTAGATCTATGTTTTCGATTCTATATGTTCTAGATCTATGTTTTTTATTCTGTGTTCTAGATCTATGTTTTTGATTCTATATGTTCTAGATCTATGTTTTTGATTCTGTGTTCTAGGTCTATGTTTTTACATTCTATGTGTTCTAGATCTATGTTTTTGATTCTGTGTTCTAGGTCTATGTTTTTGATTCTATGTGTTCTAGATCTATGTTTTTGATTATGTGTTCTAGGTCTATGTTTTTACATTCTATGTGTTCTAGATCAGTGTTTCTCAAACGGGGGTACGCGTACCCCTAAGGGTACGCGAGGGTACTGCAGGGGGTACGCGAAAAAATTCCCCCCAAAAAGAAAAATATAAGTATAAATCTGTATATTATTATTATTGAGTTTTTAAAATATATTTTTTAGATAATTATATTAAAATGTTGACTCGAATCAATAAATATAATGATTGTGTGAACGGTGTGTCATTCGGGCACAGCCTGGCACAGCCAGATGTTTGTTTCCTGTGTTGGTCATGTGACATGGATTCCCCAAAAGCCTCCACGGGGGACGCGAGGTAAACAAACAACTACTAGCAACAAAGTTGGGAAAGATGGATCGGTGGCTAGTTAAACGTGGGCCGCCTGCTAACGATACAGAAAACCCGGCTAAAAAGAAAAAAGAATCACAGAAAACTCGACAATTTCGTGAGGAGTACATCAGTATGGGGTTCACGCTGAGTCACGACACCGACCCCCCGTCAGCTCAGTGTTTTTTATGCGGCGACCTGTTGGCTAACAGTGCCATGAAGCCATCCCACCTAAATCGCCATCTCACCACAAGACACAAAGAACACGTCGGGAAGCCAGAGGCGTTTTTTAAGAGAGAACTAAGTGGATTCAAATCTTCACAGAAGACGCTGCTCGAGGCTGCTTCAGTATCAACAAAAGCACTTGAAGCGTCATATAAAGTGGCGTTACTTTTGGCAAAAAAAAAGAAACCGTTTAGCCTCGCTGAAGAAATAATTATTCCAGCTGCAGCTATACTAAACGAGACCATGATAAGCAAAGCAGCTGCAGCCACTGTCAAGACTGTACCTATGTCAAACGACACTGTGTCACGGAGAGTTGACAAGATGGGGACAGATATCGTGGCTCAAGTTGTGGAGAAGTTAAGGGCTGGTGACTTTTCATTGCAACTGGATGAGTCAACTGACATCAGTGGACACGCGCAGCTTGTCGCCTTTGCCAGATATGTTGACATTGATGACATCAAAGAACACATTATTATGTGTAAACGCCTAGAAGGGAATACAACTGGCCAGGACATTTTCAACGTCGTTAATGCTTTTTTCGTGGACAACGGTCTCGACTGGAAATCGTGCACCAGCGTGTGTACAGACGCAGCAGCAGCAATGACAGGTATGTTCCCCATTTTCAACTGTTTTTATTATGTTTTGACACTTGCTTTGGTAATGTAAACGTATGTATTCTCATGCTAATAAAGCTCATTTGAATTGAATTGACAGGCCGTCACAAAGGACTCATCGCGTTCATCAGGAAAGAGAACCCAGACGTGCTGTGGACTCATTGTGTTATCCACAGGGAGGCCCTCGCTTCTAAGAAGATGAGCCCCGAGCTTCATTCCGTTTTGGAAGATGCCGTCAGGGTAATCAACTTTATCAAGGCCAGACCTCTAAATTCACGCCTTTTCCGGAGGTTATGTGATAACATGGGAGCAGAACACACGGAACTCCTCCTACACACAGAGGTGCGGTGGTTGTCTCGTGGAAAAGTGCTTAACAGGCTGTTTGAACTGCGGAATGAGGTATGTTGTTTTTTGTCCGAGAACGCATCTCCTCTTGCCCCCCTGTTTTTGGACAATGACTGGCTTGCTAAACTGGCATACTTGGCGGACATTTTCGCTAAACTGAATGAACTGAATGTCAAGCTGCAAGGCAGGGACCAAACAATTTTGAATCTGTATGACAAAGTTGATGGCTTTCTGGAGAAAGCAGCATTGTGGAAGAGGTTGTGTGCAAAAGGTGACTTTAGCTGTTTCAATCAGTTTGACGCATTCATGTCCAGCGAGCAGACACAGAGAGCCACAATCAAAACCATTGTAGTTGGTCACTTGGTTAAACTTATTGCCGATTTCAAAACATACTTTCCCGGCTTAAAAGAGAAGTCAGAGCAGCTTGACTGGGTCAGAAACCCATTTACAGTGTCAGAAACCAACTGTGATTCGCTGCCTGTTGACCTCAGGGAGGAGTTAGTTGACGTCACCTCAGCCCGAGGGCTCAAGACTGAATTTGAGACCAAAACACTGACTCAGTTTTGGGTGATTGTGAGCAGAGAGCACCCTGAGCTAGGGAAACACGCTCTTGGTAATTTAGTACAGTTTGGGTCCACATACTTGTGTGAGAGTACATTCTCAGCAATGACTCTCATAAAAACAAAGGAAAGAAACAGATTATGCCAGGGCCTTGAAAGTAGCCTCATAACAGCTGTAGCTTCCCTACCACCAAGGTTCCCAAAGCTCATGCAGGAGGCACAAGCTCATGTCTCACACTGAACCTGCAAATAGTTGCTATTTGACAACTGAGACAGCTCAAAGCTGCATACTTGACTGTTAATAGTTTTGAAAGGAAAAAAAATCCACAAATCAAATGTGCTGCATACTGAACTGTACCTAGTTGTATTACTGTTTAATTGAAAACAATATTCTTTGAGGTTATGCTGCTGTTTGTGGACTTAACTTTGCACTTGAATTTAAACTGTCCACAAATCAAATCAAATGTGCTGCATACTGAACTGTACATAGTTGTATTACTGTCTTTGAGGTTATGCTGCTGTTTGTGGACTTAACTTTGCACTTGAATTTAAACTGTCCACAAATCAAATCAAATGTGCTGCATACTCAACTGTACCTAGTTAGTTGTATTACTGTCTTTGAGGTTATGCTGCTGTTTGTGGACTTGCTGTTTGTGCACTTGAATTTAAACTGCCCACAAATCAAATCAAATGTGCTGCATACTGAACTGTACATAGTTATATTACTGTTTAATTGAAAACAATATTCTTTGAGGTCATGCTGCTGTTTGTGGACTTAACTTTGCACTTGAAATTAATGTGATTGTTCCAACATTACTTTGCCACAGTAAGCTGTGATTGAGAATTGATAGTTTTATTACAATATAGTTTGTTGTTGTTTTGCAACAATGAAAATAAATCCACAGAGACACTGTTTCAAAATCTTTTCACTCTATTTCTTATTTTTAATGTTATATTCTTGAAAGGGGGAGGGGGTATCATAGTCTCATATACTCTACTATCATAGTCTCATTAAACTATGGGTTTAATTGCAGTTGTATACTCAAAATGTTGTTGTCGGTTATAGGGGGTACTTGGAATCAGAAATCAGGAAAAGGGGGTACTCAAGCCAAAAAAGATTGAGAAACACTGTTCTAGATCTATGTTTTTGATTCTATATGTTCTGGATCTATGTTTTTGATTCTATGTGTTCTAGATCTATGTTTTTGATTCGATGTGTTCTAGATCTATGTTTTTGATTCTATGTGTTCTAGATCTGTTTTTGATTCTGTGTTCTATGTGCGTGTGTGTGCGTGTGTGTGTGTGTGTGTGTGTGTGTGTGTGTGTGTGTGTGTGTGTGTGTGTGTGTGTGTGTGTGTGTGTGTGTGTGTGTGTTGCGTGCGCGTGTGAGTGAGTGGTGAGTGTGCCTGGCCAGCACAAAACAGCGCCCCTCCTTTAACTAGTGTGTTGTGTGTGGCCACTCAAGGTATTGCCAGGCTACGGACAGACACGGCCAGCCAGCCAGCCAGCCAGCCAGCCAGCCAGCCACCCAGCCACATACCCACGGACATACCTGTCTATTGGGAGCGCTTTCACCGCTCCAAAAAAAAAATCTAGGCCTAAATGAAACGTGTACCTTTTCCACCACTGCTGCTCGCTGTTAAAACGTGCGTCCAGTCCAGTGGACTCCACAGAGGGGAGGAGGAAAGCACACCGATGCCAGTCGGGAAATGAATTATTCAGTAAGGAGGGAAACCGATGCACCCCATTTCTATGTAAAAACAAGACATTAAGTATCAACATGCGCCTCTAAACACGGTTTGTTGTGTAGCGGTGTAGAGACAAGGAAGGCTCTGTAATTAAACCCATTTAGGCCTAGAATTATTGAATGCTTTAACCAGTGAAAAATAGCAGATATACAAGCTCACAGCGCGGCACCGAGTGCCGCGCTGCAAGCTTGTAGATCTGCTATTTTTGAAAAAAGTCGTGTTTTCAAAGCGAACGTTTGTAACTCAAATTTTGCTTCTGGGTGGTCCCTGGAACTAAATATTTTGAGATGCGGGTCCGTGGCCAAATAAATATCATTTTGGGGGTCCTTCACATGAAAAGGTTTGAGAACCACTGACATAGTAGTCTCTCAAGAACAGACTAACTGAGCTCCATTTAAGTGAAAAGGACCTTTTCTTTGACGATGGCTGGCCAGATTGCTGACATAGAAACATAGGTTTTTCAAAAAAACCTTAGAAGGATTCAAAAGACACTCATAGAATAGGGTCAAAATTCTAATTTTCACGATTTTTCAAAAATAGCAGATCTACAAGCTCGCAGCGCGGCACTCGGTGCTGCGCTGTGAGCTTGTAGATCTGCTATTTTTCAATAGTTAAAGCATAAAATAACGATACACAATATAGTGTGACCATTCTGAATGGGTTAAGATATCATCACAGCTAGGACTTGCAGTGAAAACAAAACACACAAGTGAAGCAAAGACAATGATAACAGAAGGATTCAATTATTAGATGAGTTTCCCCAGCACGCACTGCGCCACGTATATTTATTACCAAAACATTGTCTTCTTCATGTTCCTATATCTCTCTCATTAGTCGCAGTTTGTCGATTGCCACGATACGTAATCACCTCCAATAAAATCCATTTACCGTGGCCTGGCTGTCATCAACCGTCAAACCACTGACCGTGATAATAACGGCACACGCTTGAATATGAAACATCAGGGCTATGATTTAGAATGGGTTCAGTACCAATGTGACACAGCCAACTATGGTTATGTAAGAACGGAGAGTGCAGCGAGAGGCAGGTGCGTCACAAGGGGTAGGAAAGTGGGACTGAGACTGAGTTACCAGGGCCCAAGTTGGAGGGGCCCTAGTAACTTTAGCTATTGAAAAATAGCAGATCTACAAGCTCACAGCGCGGCACCGAGTGCCGCGCTGCGAGCTTGTAGATCTGCTATTTTTGAAAAGTCGTAAAAATGAGTGCAAATCTTTGAATATGTATTTTTTTTAAGCAAACGTTTGTAACTCAAATTTTGCTTCTGGGGGATGGTCCCTGGAACTAAATATTTTGAGATGGGGGTCCGTGGCCAAATTCATATAATTTTGGGGGTCCTTGACATGAAAAAGTTTGAGCATCACTGACATGGAAACATAGGTTTCTTGCACACGTTTTCACAATAATTCAAAAATAGCAGATCTACAAGCTTGCAGCGCGGCACTCGGTGCCGCGCTGTGAGCTTGTATATCTGCTATTTTTCAATAGTTAACATTCATGGGGGGCCCACGGTGAAGCCTTGTACCCAGGGCCCAGAATTTGGTGTGACGCCCCTGGCGAGAGGGAGCAGATTACACTTAGATAGGGGTGGACAATATACTGTACATGCTGATATAGCGAAATTGTGATATGAGACTACCTATCTTCTGGGATTTGGGATATCATGATATGATAATACAGAGGATTGTCTTGGTTTTAATTATTTTTATTCGTATAGCAGCCAGCACCACCCTTACAGCTTTATAGGTTCACCGGTATTCTTGCAAAAAAAAAAGAACTTGTACCCGTATCATAAAACACAGTTCAGTAGCTGCAGCCTACTTTACCAGTGATAAAACACCCTTCTTTACCAATGACAAAACAGACAACTTTACCGGCAATAAAACAGCCTACTTTACCAGTAAGACTCCCTAATCGGGAGATAAGCGACCGTCAGGTCACATACACCAACTTTAGAAGGCAATCGTAGCCAATCAGGAGGGAATATGGGAAATGGGACTGATGCATGTTGATGACCTGACTTAAGAGATACCGTGTACCTCTTTGCGTGATTTTAGGGCAAAATCTGTAGGAGCAGTGTCCAAAAATGTGTTTTGCAAGAATCTGCCTCATGGTGGCGCTAGAAGAGGGCCATGTGAGAAATGAGGGGTTGTGGTTGGTTTAGCAGCCAAGGAGTGTGTGTGCGAAGTTTGGCATGGATCGGGGCAACGGTGGCGGAGGTCGCAACCAGCGATAAAACAAAACAGCCTACTTTACCAATGATACAACAGCCTAGTTTAAAAATGATAAAACAGCCTACTTTATATCATTGACAAAAAGCCTTCTTTAATTACCAGTGATGAAACAGCCTACTTTACTACTTTTTAAGTGTAGGCCTACCGTGGGCTGCCAATGGCCTCGCATACCCCAGCATATTAATAATCCATGAGAGATATGGCAAAGCCTTAGAGAAAGATGGCTGAAGCCGCATGAGAGGAGAATGAATTATGAGTCTAGTCATTTAATGTCTCAACAGCATTTTTTTTATGGTTTGTCCTACTAGTGATATACATTGCAGAGTCTAATGCCTATTTAGCACACCAATAAAAACACCCTCTGTGTTATTTTTCAATAAAACTCATATCCTCAAGAATAACACAATGCAATACATTAAATAATATCCTTTTGAAATGCAATCAAAACAGATTGAAGGCAGGCATCCGAACAACAAACATGTGCAGGGAATGAACCATGGGTGAACAGGATCATTTTTGCCTCAAAAGCAGCCGAGAAAGAATCCTATGTATTGTTTCTTATGGAGATGCAACATACAGTGGCAAGACTGGCTACTGCTGCCTGCTCTATTGGCAAAAAAAACCCAAATTACCTTTTTTCTATTGATTACTCACTACATGGAGACTTGAGTTCAATAGTATTTTTTTTGTATTTGTCGCATTCCTCAGACAATATATATATAATAGTAAATACAGTATTCCCCCATTGATTCCGGAAGGGGACCCAAATGCATTTGCATGGGTCCCCATCCGGAATCAATGGGGGTAAATTTATTGTAACCAAATTATTACCATGCAACAAATTCCAAAAATATTATTGAACTCAAATCTCCATTGCGTGAGTAATCAATAGAAAAAAAGTCATTCTGGGGGTGAACTACTCCTTTAACATGAGATCAGTAACATCACCCTCGAGGCCTTGACCACTGGCACTGAGTAATTAACGTGATCATCCTCAAGGTCATTTAATGCAGATCAATAAGCAGGGATACTCTCTGGGGCGAGTTTCAAAAAAGAAAAAAAGGTAAAAAAAAAAAAAAACTGAATTATCGAATCTCGCTGAGGCCTGATCTACACAGACTAATTGCCAATCGCGTGGGATTGATTAGCGATACATACGGTATGAACTCGTCATGTCTCAGGTGGTCAGCAGGAGCCAATTAGCTGCTGCCCGGGGGCAGCTGGTCTCCCAGGATTGGACTGCCTGCATGAGAGATGAGAGGGAAACTGAAACATCCAAACATCAGTCATGAGTCATGACCCACAGGCCTTTGTGCCTTTTATAGTTTACGCCCAAACACACACAGAGCACATGGATAAAGCAAAATGCCATGTTTTTAACCCATTTAGGCCTAGAATTATTGAATGCTTTAACTCGTGAAAAATAGCAGATATACAAGCTCTGCGAGCTTGTAGATCTGCTATTTTTGAAAAAGTCGTGAAAATGTGTGCAAATATATGTATTTTCAAAGCGAACGTTTGTAACTCAAATTTTGCTTCTGGGGGGTCCCTGGAACTAAATATTTTGAGATGGGGGTCTGTGGCCAAATAAATATCATTGTGGGGGTCCTTCACATGAAAAGGTTTGAGCACCACTGACATACAGTAGTCTCTCAAGAACAGACTAACTGAGCTCCAGTTAAGTGAAAAGGACCTTTTCTTTGACGATGGCTAGCTAGATTGCTGACATAGAAACATAGGTTTTTCAACAAATCTTAGAAGGATTCAAAAGACACTTATAGAATCAAAATTGGAATTTTCACGATTTTTCAAAAATAGCAGATCTACAACCTCTCAGCGCGGCACTCGGTGCCGCGCTGTGAGCTTGTATATCTGCTATTTTTCAATAGTTAAAGCATAAAATATGATACTCAATAATGTGTACCCGTTCTAAATGGGTTTTAAAGAGGGAGAGTAGACAGTCCTTGTCCCTCTGTAGTTCATGTATTTTACTGAGGTGGTATAGGAAAGCTGAGAGGGAAAGTCTGGGAGGAGCATTTTGTAACCCTGTTTAGAAAATTGTGTTTTAAAGTAGCATTAGTGGGCCTATTATTATTTCCAAGGCCACCTCTATACTTTTGTCTAGTTTATTCCTCCTCTTTCTAAAATGGCCCCTGACAAAGCCATCAGACAGGAAAACCAGAGATAGACAGATGTTTTAAAAAATATCTATTTGAGTCGATTCTTCCTTATATTCTTCTCATCTGTAAACCTTCCCTGCGACGGCTTTGAGTTTGAACTTGTAACAGACCGGCAGAAGATTTAACGGATCGTTACGATTCTACGTCACTGTGTCAAGTGTTTTGCAAAAGTCGACATTCTGATGGTGCTATAAAAGGGCTATGTGAAGAGGGTTGGTATTTGTTCCTTGACCTAGTTGGAATGTGCGTGCAGTTTCAACGCTATCGGTCACTGCGTTCATGATTTGTGGCATTTTGTTCAAAACGGGCCACTCCTACAAACTATAGATGTCAATCTTAGTCAAATCAGGATGGAATATGATAAATAAAAGATATCCGTCTTGATCACGTGACTAGAGAGATCATGTGTACCAAATTGTGTGAAATTTGGATAAAAGTAATATAAAAAAATAGTAAGTCGGCCTCCTGGTGGCGCTATAAAAGGCAGATATGAAAAATGCAGGGCAAAGGTTTTTCCTTGGCCTCTAGGGAGTGTGCTTCCAAAGTTTTACACTGATCGATGGAGTTATAGGTATAAATCGGGAGATGAGCGACCGCCAGGTCGCATGTAAAAATCGGCCTGATGGCGGCGCTAAATGGGACAGATCCATGTTGATGACATGACTCTAGACATACTGTGTACCGCTTTGCATGATTTTAGGGCAAAATCTGTGGGAGCAGTGTCCAAAAATGTGTTTAAAAAAAAAAAATGACTCTAGACATAATGTGCTGACTAGAGATACTGTGTACCGATTTGTGTGATTTTTGGACAAAATCTGTATGGGTACAGTGGAAAAATGTGTTTTGCACAAATCGGTGCTATAACAGGCCCATGTGAAAAAGTGTCCGTGCACAGGGAGTGTGCGTGCTGCCAACGTGCCAACGGTGCCACACACGCAAACGAACGGACAGACGGACAGGGTGGAAAACAGTCTCAGCCATGTCTTTCGGCTTGGCGAAGACAAAAAAAGGCAATGGAAAAGAAATAATTGGAGGGAGGGAGAGATTGGATTGGATTGGATTGGATTGAAAAAAAGTTGATAAATGGTGGTATACGTCGACTGAATGCTGTGGTTTCTTTTAAAGGACAACTTTGTTTTTTTACAACAAGGGTTCATATTTTAGATTGTAATTAGAGAAAAAAAAAGTGAGTGTTAAAATGTTTTCATTTGCTTCGTTCTATTGTTTTATTGCATTTACCGTGCTAAAATGTGGGGCATGCGTACGCATGGGGGCATGCGTACAAGTGGCTAAATATGTCTTTTTAGACACAATAAGCCAGCAGTTTCTTTATCGCTATTTACAGTAGCACTTCAAGCCCCCATAAGTCACATCCAACCATGAAAGGTTGTGTTGTATCTAGGGAATGGGCTTATTCTGTGTAAAATTACATATTTAGCCACTTGTACGCATGCCCCCAACCAGTGAAATAAGAATCTCTAAAACAATAGAAAGAAGTAAATTAAATGATTTTAACACCCATCTTTTATATTCTTTAATTACAATCTAAAATATGAACCCTTGTTGTAAAAAACTAAAGTTGTCCTTTAAATGATAAGAAGTATACAGAATGAGAGTTGCATGGCTGTTGCTCAACCCGATGAAGAGAAGCAGATTTCACAAGCCTGCTGAGGTCCCCCGGAGCATGTCGCTAATAGAAGATGCTATCGTCCAACAGTGGTGGAAGAAGTGCCCATACACCACAATGTGGAAATAATTGTTACAAGTCAAAGTTTCAGCATACTAGCTTCAATGTATTACAAAACATAAAAGTATTCATATATACATATATGTATATATATATATATGTATATATATATATATATATATATATATATATATATATATATATATATATATATATATATATCGTCGTTGTTGGGTGGAAACCTCGTATCTCCAAGTTTCAAATGTGTACATTGTTTCGCAAAGTAAAGCCCTGCTTCATCATACAAGGCCGTCGCACAAAAGTAATGAAAACAGCCGATCTACAAGCAACACAACGCCTCGCGGTGCGAGGCGTTGTGTGCTTGCAGATCGGCTGTTTTCACTAGTTTAAATCATTTTTAAAATGATAAATGCAAAACAAACAGTTTTGGACATACAAGGTTTCCACCCGACACCAACGATATATACAGTATATATATTTTTTTCTTTTTTTCTTTTTTTTATTAAGATAAAAAAGCAGATCTACCAATCCACAGAGCTTGCAGGTCAGCTATTATCGAACAGCTGAAGTATACGTAGAATATGGATTTTGTATTCATAATTAATATGAGCAAAGTATACAGTAACTACTAAATGCACTTTTTCTCTGAGATATTTCTGGGCCTTTATTCGATAATACAGTGGAACCTGACAGGAAATAATGGGGAAAGAGTCTTGGAGAGAGCCGCCCGCCAGGCTATAGGGAATCAATCTGCTATTTTTAAAAATCTTTTTCAAAAGACTTTTGAAAGCTTCACCTATAGACAGATTTCTCAGAGCGGCAACCATAACTGCGGTGTCAAGCGGCACTGCTTCACGCTGCCACATGGCAGCTACACGGCAGCACTCAGGAGAAGGGTCTATAAAAATCACACTCATGTGAACTGAGCGGTGGAGGCTGCATGTGTGTGTGTGTGTGTGTGTGTGTGTGTGCGTGCGTGCGTGTGTGTGCGTGTGTGCGTGCGCGCGTGCGTGCGTGCGCGCGTGCGTGCGTGCGTGTGTGAATGTGTGTGTGAATGTGAGTCTGAACAACAGCGCCCCTCCCTTAACATGTGTGGTCAGAAAAGGTACAGCAGGCTACATACAGACACGGACACACACACACACACACACACACACACACACACACACACACACACACACACACACACACACACACACACATACCCACACACACGGCCACGTATAGGAGCGTTGTGACCACCGCTCAATAATGACAGGCACAATAGGGACGCCGGGTTAGAAAGTGCTTAAAACTGGTATCTGCATAATTTCTGATACTGTTGCATTCAAATGGGTCCCGCGACGACACACGCTTTATGTATCAACGGCGAAAACATCAAAAAGGACTTTAACTTAAACAAATAGTGGCAAATAGCTACTTGTATGTACAGAAGCATGGATTTGCAAGACAATCTCAATCGTCTCATCAATAATGCCAGAACGCACAGCTGTGGAGACTCCACCACATGCAGCTCAGCTGGTGCAGTGAAATGACTGATAGCAGGAAGGATAGAGTTGTATGCATCCTGGGGATGCAGGGATGCTTAATTTAATGAGTCCTTAATAAAAGAAAATATGGGTCAGGGACTCAGGATGCATCAGGGCTAGTAGCATCACTGTGATGTTGTCGAAAAAGTCAAATGATGACAGATATGTTGGCCAGACAGTTAGTATATCGGGCAGGCTCTAGTTTTTGATGAAAAGCTACATTTGTTTGTTTAACTATTTCCTGTTGGTAAATCGAGGCACTTCGACTTGGGAGCGAGTCACATTCCAGTGTGCCGAGTCTATTTATTTTGACCTTCCATTGACCAGTTTACCCTGCACCTGCGCTCACTAGTGGCTGTGCATTGTGTGTGCAAGTTCCTTTTTATTATTTGATCAAATCAAGGCCTTTGGGCCTTGGTTACAAACAAACACTTCCTGAAGCAGCCCGCTAGGATCAAAGCCGGTTAGCATTGGCAGCGTGTGGTGCTCAGGTGTTGTAGATGGGCTCCCTGAGGGCAGGGGTCATGGAAAAGGGTCTTGTAAACATCAGTGAGCCCCACAGCTACACAGATGCACTCGCACAGCAGCACAAGGCATTCTCTCTTTACAATCTATTTTTTATGAGCACAGTAGAGCATTCACCGAATATTCGAATATTCGAATATCAAAGTCACTATTCGACGTTGTTCACCGTAGTCGAATATTCATTTTTGTATTTTTTTATTGTTTTCTCTTATATATATAAATATATAGTTTATAAAGTCATAAGAATGAGTTGTCAATGCCCCTGGTGGATGGTCAAGGCGCATACCACATATTACCACACAAATCTTAAAAATAAAATAAAAATACAGATACAGATACAGTAACCACGCGCCTGCCCGATTGTCTGCCTGAAAATGCCCTTTTATGCCTACATTTCTCTCTTTTAATTGAACCTTTATTTTAACAGGAGAAATCGAGATCTCTTTTCCGAGGGAGATTCTGGGTCACGCAGTCAGAGCAGCAGTGCAATTTAGAAACCAGCGAGAGAGAAACAACACAATAAAAGCTATGAATAAATAAACTGAATTAAAGCACAGAAGATAGAAAGTGAGAACATCAAACATATCATTTTCCAAATGTCTGTCTGTCTGAGTGTCTGTCTGTCTGTCTGTCTGTCTGTCTGAGTGAGTGTCTGTCACAGCGTTTCTCCTCAGTGGCTGGAGCAATTGATCTGAAATCGCATCACCATAAGCATATGAACACACCTGACATAACTGTGAAGCCCGTTTGTCACTTTCACAAATCATATGCTGTATATTAGCATTTTTATGGTGTATCTATATCTATTCTGCATCTAGCTTGAGGCATATCTATTCTGCATCTAGCATGAGGCAACATGTTTAACCAGCTCTGTGTGTGTGTGTGTGTGTGTGTGTGTGTGTGTGTGTGTGTGTGTGTGTGTGTGTGTGTGTGTGTGTGTGTGTGTGTGTGTAGGCGGGCGGGCGGGCGGGCGGGGGGGGGTCTGTTGTCTGGCCCTGTTACAGATTTTGTCCAAAAATCATGCAGATCGGTAGACAGTATCTCTGTAGCCATTAAACGGGTAAGAAACGGGTATTTCTTACATTGATGCTCCTACATATTATCATGCAAGCACCAGTTAAAGTTACTTTCCATCCCTCACTGTGTGCACAGTGCACATCCCATAACCCACACACTGCACATCATTTCAGAGCTCATATCTTTGAACGGGTAAGGGCTAGTTGACAATAACCCGGCGACTAAAAACATTTCTGCCTCCATCTCTTTCTTTCTGGATTTAAAAGCATCTCTAGCGGGATGAACTGATCCAGTTTCACAGACACTTTGTAGATCATTCCAAGACCATTTTCCAACTTCTGTATTCATTTATTTCTCTCTTTACTGAACCACAGTTGCTTTCCACCCTGCTCTCATTCTATACAAGGCTTATATAGGCTCGGTCACTTTGTTTCCCCCTCCTGATAAGTCTGGTTTCAGCTAGTCTGGGATCACTTCACTTTTCGAGGTTTGATCCGGTCGGGAGAGGAAACCACTCTACTTCATGTTGTAGTACTCAAAGGACTACAATTTGCCGGAACTATCAAACCAGATTCAGTTTTAACCCAAAATAATTCCCCTGCACTCAAGGACATACTTTTAGGGCCTACCTAATAAACTAGTAGTTTTGCTTTTGAAAAATGTGTTTGGTATATGCATCTTTTAGTCCAACTGTTAGCGACTGGCAAGACTACACTAGGCTACTCGAGCATTTTAATAGGGATTGGGGAAACAAACGGAGGGAACCAAATCAAAGCGACGCCGCTTCTTCTAGTGGTTTCCGCGCTTTAGGCGGAAACCAAACGGCCTGTTGTGAACGAACACCAGGCTTTCTCTCAGAAAGCCTGGTGGGCTTGGTTAGGTTTCAGCTAGAAACAAGGAGGGAACCAGGGGTGTCAAACCAAATTCTGTGCCCTGGGTGCAAGGATTCACTCATGTTGTGCTTTAACTATTGAAAAATAACAGATATACAAGCTCACAGCGCGGCACCGAGTGCCGCGCCGCGAGCTCGTAGATCTGCTATTTTTGAAAAACTGTGAAAATTTGTCTTTGAATATTTCAAATCCGTCTAAGGTTTTTTGAAAAAAAACTATGTTTCTATGTCAGTGGTGCTCAAACCTTTTCATGTGAAGAAGCCCCCAAAATGATATGTATTTGGCCACGGACCCCCCATCTCAAAATATTTAGTTCCGGGGACCCTCAGAAGTAAAATTTGAGTTACAAATGTTTGCTTAAAAAATACATATATTCAAAGATTTGCTGTGAGCTTGTATATATCTGCTATTTTTCAATAGCTAAAGGGTAAAATAACGAAGGCCCCTCCACCTTCTAGGGCCCTAGAAACTCAGTCCCACTCCCCCCCCTTGTGACGCCCCTGCCCAGTCGGGTTTCAGCAAGAAACAAGGAGGGAACTGGTGTGCTCAGCTCCAAATTCTTCAATAGAGCCTGAGCATCAGTAATCGTGGGCGTGGCAGAGCACTCTCCAAGATTAAGAATGGCATCGGACCCAAAAAATCTTGGATCGGTTCGGCTCTAGACTTCAGAGTATGATGGGTTTGGTGCGGACCCAAAATGCACAACAATAGCAAAAAGCGAATCAAGTTGTCTCGTCAGCACTTGCAAATAAGTACCGGTATGCAACACCTTTATAATAACACAGCAGCAGAAGGAAACAGCCCCAGACCTCTCCCAGCACTTCTGAGAAAGGACTCGAGACATGACATGTGGGTGTGAACTGTGGTCTGGTTTCAGGAAATGGCCAGTACATCTATCTGTCATGCATGATCACGCCCAAAAGTGTGAACTTGCTACAACTGTAGGTTCCGTTGATACTGTAGGGCAGGGTTCCCCAATAGGCGGCCCGCGGGCCATTTGCAGCCCGCGGGGGGCTACTGGCTGGCCCACACCAACCCCAGTAATAATGGTGGTATAAGAGCAGCAACAACACTAGTATATCGTCGTTGTCAGGTGGAAATCTCGTATCTCCAAATTTGTACTTTCTTTCGCAAATCATACAAGGCCGTCGCACAAAAGTAGTGAAAACAGCAGATCTACAAGCACACAACGCCTCGCACCGCGAGGCGTTGTGTGCTTGTAGATCGTCTGTTTTCACTAGTTTAAATCATTTTTAAAATGATGAATTCAAAACGAAAGGTTTTGGACATACAAGATGTTCACCCGACAACGACAAAAACTGACGCTGGAGTAGTGGGAACGCCACCGTCGCCCCCTGCAATGTTGTGGCCCTCGGCTTGGTACCCTAGACATAATTCGGCCCTTGGTGAAAACTAATTGGGGAACCCTGCTGTAGGATTTTTAAACAGGTTAATTAATACATAAAGTATGCACTTTTTGTAATGAATAGTCAATGTCCCTCTCTTCTTCTAAATTCTGTTTTTATTCAGTTTCTAAATTCAGTTCAGTTCATACATTACCTGCCGTTCCACAAGTCTGTGCATGGCCCTGAATCAGATATCAAAGCTGGAATACTTAGCAGAGAATGTTATATTATTCTATTAAAATCCAATATCAAGAGCCACCTCTTTAATGAAAACAAACTAATGAGATGGGACTGTAGAGCATGCTCCTGGAAAAAAGGATAACACCACTTTAAACCACAGACTGCATTGTCAGTCTCAAGTCTAAGAAAAAATAAACACATCCGTGTTCCAAATTCATTGATGCCAAGTATCTATGACTGATTACATGGTATTAAAATACCAAATAGCCAAAACCTCTTAAAGAGGTGGTGCCATAGTTTTGTACTTTTTCTGTTTTTCATGTGTCTAGGAGGTTGACAGTACTACATTAGACCCCCTGGTGTGGTTGTTATGAGCAATTATGTATTCTCTTTCTATTTGGGTTTTTAGCTGGAGGATGCCACCTGCTGGGTCAAAAGTGCCGGTCTAAAAACACAGATACTTATTACATCACAGAATCAACCCCTCCCCTAATTACCATTCACCCAACATTGTGGGGTGTGGCTAACTTCAGCTGGGTCACCACCCACCATGACAACCACGCATACCAATGAACTGGTGGGTGTGGCCACATAAAAACAACATTTTAACGCTTTCTGTACACTTTTCTGCAAAAACTCTTCCTCCTGGTATAATCATAATAGTTGATCATCATTTATAGGGGGAAAAAATCATGGCACCCCATCTTTAACTACATGCAGACAAAAAGAGATTCCTCTGCATAATACCGTTGACTAAAAAAAAAACATTTGGACAGTGTGAAGAAAGAGGAAGATGCCAAATGGAACATCTTATTACGTATGCTAGAGGGTCAAACGCGAGAAATCTCAGCATAATAAGATATGCAACAGCCTGACCTGACAGAAACATGTTCTGCCAAAGAAAGCGTCACATTAGATTCAGATTAATATAAAAAAAATAAAAAAACGCAGCCAGTCAGAATGCAGCCACAATTGAGCAGCCTTAGCCCATTTAGGCCTAGAATTATTGAATGCTTTAACCAGTGAAAAATAGCATGTAGATCTGCTATTTTTGAAAAAGTCGTGAAAATGTGTGCAAATCTTTATGTATTTTCAAAGCGAACGTTTGTAACTCAAATTTTGATTATGTGTGGTCCCTGGAACTAAATGGACCTTTTCTTTGACGATGGCTAGCCAGATTGCTGACATAGAAACATAGGTTTTTCAAAAAATCTTAGAAGGATTCAAAAGACACTTATAGCTTCGGGTCAAAATTCTAATTTTCACAATTTTTTTTTAAATAGCAGATCTACAAGCTCGCAGCGTCGCACTCGGTGCCGCGCTGTGAGCTTGTATATCTGCTATTTTTCAATAGTTAAAGCATAAAATAATGATACACAATAATGTGTACCCGTTCTAAATAAATCTTCTACGATCATTTGTCTAGAAGCAAAGAAAGGTTAAATGTCATGCTAAAAGGTCAAACAACAATACAGTAGCCACGCTATTACTGTACACTGCATAAATAAAAGTGTTAAACGGATAACCTGACATTTTGCTTTCAGCCAAGACAAGTGCATTAATCAACATCTCATATGGAGAATGTGCAGGTTAGGTATTGCACTTTGACTTTGACTCTGAAGCCAGAAGTTAAATATATTGTTCTGTTGGGTACACATTATTGTGTATCATTATTTTATGCTTTAACTATTGAAAAATAGCAGATATACAAGCTCAAAGCGCGGCACCAAGTGCCGCGCTGCGAGCTTGTAGATCTGCTATTTTTGAAAAATCGTGAAAATTTGAATTTGGACCCGATTCTATAAGTGTCTTTTGAATCCTTTTAAGACTTTTTGAAAAACCTATGTTTCTATGTCAGCAATCTGGCTTAGTTAGTCCGTTCTTGAGAGACTACTATGTCAGTGGTTATCATACCTTTTCATGTGAAGGACCCCCAAAATGATATGGCCATGGACCCCATCTCAAAATATTTAGTTCCAGGGACCACCCAGAAGCAACATTTGAGCTACAAACGTTTTTGCTTAAAAAAATACATATATTGAAAGATTTGCACAAATTCTTACGTCTTTAAAAAAAATATAGCAGATCTACAAGCTTGCAGCGCGGCACTCGGTGCCGCGCTGTGAGCTTGTATATATGCTATTTTTCACTGGTTAAAGCATTCAATAATTCTAGGCCTAAATGTTAACAGAACAATGCATTAGGTTTTGCGGTGAACAACTGTCTGTGGTAGACCTACAGTATTATGGTTGCTTCGGGTTCATCATGCATACTGCATGTTTGAATGCAGCCAGCCCAGAAGTGCATGTTGCATGCATTTCTCCTAACGCGTGCATGAATCCCACAGAGACCAGGCTGTAGCGTGCAGAGAGAAAGCCCATTCATCCACAGTGGTGTACAGTAACTAGTACTGCAGGCATACTTACGTAGACCTACAGTTTAGAGGTATTTGTACTTTACTTGAGTATTTCCAATGTCTACTCTCCACTACATATCAGTGGCAAATGTTGTACTTTTACTCCACTACAATTATTTGAAAACTTTAGTTACTAGTTGTAGATTTGGATTATAACTACATTAAAAATATACATTAACCACTTCAGCCATTCGAAAATAGCCGATCTACAATCTCAAAATGTGAGGCATTTTAAACTTGTAGATCTGCTATTTTCAAAAGATATGTATATTTTGAAAACTTGAAATGGGACATTTTGACAAATGAGTAGGCCTACTTTTACTTTTGATACTTAAAGGGGAGAACCCTTATATCATGGGTATTCAACTGGCGGCCCGCGGGCCAAATGCGGCCCGCGGGGACCTTCCTCGTGGCCCCTTGAGCAATTTTGAAAAAAAAAAAAAAAAAAAAAAAAAGATTTTGGAAAAAAAAAAAAAAAAAAAAATCCAAACTCGTTTTTTTTTTAGACTAATGAACGTTATAGGTATGGTTTGCGCGATATGAAACGTGAGCTTCATCTTACCATAATCACAGTAATCCCTTATCATATTCCATCATATTCAAGTGAAGAGACTCCAGTCAGAGCACTGCAGCAGAGTGGAGTGTGTGTGTGTGTGTGTGTGTGTGTGTGTGTCTGCGACCCACCTGATCCTCGTTGAGCATCGTTAAAGCATCAAAGAAGGCAATTGTGTGTGCACTGTCAATAAGGCTGACATCTACATCTACTAGATAGCATCAAAGCCAGGTTGGCCATCACTAGTGTGTGATGTAGCACTATGTTTTAAACAAGAAAGCATGTGTACAGTTGTCAACTTTGTTGAACAGAAATTAAGCACACTAACATGAAAAGTATTCTACTTGAAAAGTATTCTGCTTTGCAATGTAGTTAGAGGAAAATGTGGTTGTTTGTGAAAATGTAGTAGTGAAAATGTGGTCGTGCCCGCGTTGCTTCATTGACAACGTCAAAAGGTTTTAGTCTTCATAACACAATGATGCCATCACCATGATGCAACACGACAACCTACAGGCAGCGCTGTGGGCGTCCCTCCCGACACAACTTTGTTTTAGTCAATTCTTAAATCAACTGGTTCTCAAAGTGGGGTCGCGGTCCCCCACGGGGTCATTGGGGGGCGTTGATCTCCATCGCATTGTCCCCCCCAACAAACCGAGGAAGAAATTAAAGACTTATCGCGTTGCTCCATTACGTTTTGTTCGGCTATTCGAAAACATTTCTCGTCATTTTCCCTATCAAATAAGCCTATAATACATAGCAAATTTGGGGGTTCGGGAGAGAACATGCACGCATTATAGGCTAAAATAGGCTATTTATTCTAACACACGTTATGTTATGTGACATGAAGAATTGCAGATACAGTACCGTGAAGTGGAGAGCGAGCTGCGCTGTGCAGTGTTGTCCTCTCTTCGGTCACAGTGCTGCTGCTGCTGGGGTGAGTTGGTGTGCTAGCTAGCCGTGTCAGTGTGTGCGTGCGTGCAGGGGCGTCAATTGGGTATGGCAGGGGTATGCAGCTGCCATACCCTGGGTCCAGGGGGGGGGGGGGGGGGGGGATGAAATGAATGTCTTGCACGCGCGCGAAGTGCAAGACACCAGTCATGTTGTTGCCATATACCTTAGCTTTTTCTGAACTGACGCCACTGCGTGCGTGTGTGTGTGTAGTGATGTTGAATGGAGGCTGTGCCGAGTTGCCTAGCGACGAAACGACCAATAAAAACATGTTTTAGGCATAGCCAAAGGATAGGATGTATCCC
Source organism: Nannobrachium achirus (assembly GCF_963921795.1). Lineage (NCBI taxonomy): Eukaryota > Metazoa > Chordata > Actinopteri > Myctophiformes > Myctophidae > Nannobrachium > Nannobrachium achirus. Next base: position 60,009,439 of record NC_137818.1, read on the forward strand.
ACATGTCCCATAAGGACTGGAGGGACGCAACTCCCAGTGTCTTGAGACAAGGCTTGTTGTGATTTGACACTTATAAATATAGGCCTATATATTGAATCGGAAATAGTCCAATTTAAAATAAGCTATTAAAGCACAGTGAAAAACAGTGAAATAATTGTAACAATGTTAAAATAAAGGCTATAAATAAACACAACACACACACACACACACACACACACACACACACACACACACACACACACACACACTAGGGGTGTAACGACATAGTAACTGTCTCGAAATATAGTTTTTAACTTAAAAAATCGAAGTATATCGAAATGAAAACAGCTGAAATCGAATCGTATCGTTTTATTTTGTAACGTATCGAATCGGCAGTGCAAAGAATCGATTGTATCGATACTACCTACTTGGGCATTGTATTTAGCATTTTCAAGAAGAAAAATTTTAAAGGAGGGGTTTAATTACTTTTCCTTTCCTTAATAGCTACACTGGTCTATCGATAAATGTGTGTAATCTCTGGGTTCATGTCAAGGTGCAGGTTTGTCAATATACAATGTCCATGTATTTGGCAGATAATCACTGTGTTTACTTATTTATATCCATAATAATACATGTTTTTCCTTTAAAAACCTGCACTATATCCACACCTTTCACACAGATTACATGTCTTTGCTAAATAGTTACTATATTGATTTTAAATCATGGAATCGACTTCGTATCGTATCGCCATGAATGAACCAATATCGTCCATGTATCATATCGTCAAGCATGCATCGTGATATGTATCAAATCGCTATTAAAATGTATCGTTACACCCCTAACACACACACACACACACACACGCACACGCACACGCACACACACACACACTCACAGTAGAATATTAATATTTCACAATTTAACTGGAGAAAAAAAAGAGTGCTGCACACTGTCTTCACTTACAGGAGTAGGCTAGTTTATTACAACGTTTTGGTCTAAACGTCCTTCATCGGGTATCCCATCAGACATCAGTGACAATTTAAAGGGATATTACACTTTCAAAAAACTTTTTGTCATTGTATGGTCTAATCAGGCTTGTATGAACACCCTGAACAGTTTTTAATTTGCTTCATTCAGTATTAAGATATTTGATGTAAATGTTACCAGCTCCAACACGCCCAGGCCCTCTCCACACACACACTCATTGTAACTTCAAACTCCATTTTAACCATGATAGATTCATTAAAAACACACATTATTTTTTCTGGTGACTCATAATACCCTCCTAATATGTGAGCAGACCGTGTTTTTTCAATAACTTTTTTCATTTATTTTCAATAAAATATTATTGTATTTATTGTTTTCCATTTTCCCAAAGAATTATTAAAAATAAATGAAAAAAGTTATTGAAAAAACACGGTCTGCTCACGTATTAGGAGGGTATTGTGAGTCACCAGAAAAAATAATGTGTGTTTTTAATGAATCTATCATGGTTAAAATGGAGTTTGAAGTTACAATGAGTGTGTGTGTGTGGAGAGGGCCTGGGCGTGTTGGAGCTGGTAACATTTACATCAAATATCTAAATACTGAATGAAGCAAATTAAAAACTGTTCAGGGTGTTCATACAAGCCTGATTAGACCATACAATGACAAAAAGTTTTTTGAAAGTGTAATATCCCTTTAACTCCCTGAGGTTATAAATACCGTATATCAACATAGACCTAAAATAAATCTCACAGTTTCTCTCTAACTGTTGCTCTGGTGGTGGCTCTGAAAGAAATATACACAGCAGGCCTACCATTTGGATGATATTCTGTGATCATCACCAAACCTAGTGTGGCCTGCCCTCTAGTGGGCTTACTGGGTAAGTAAAAACACAGAAAGCAGCTTATTGTTCTTGTTGACCATAATAACAACCTGGTTCACTAGAACAGTTGTTCTCAACCTTTTCAGTCCGCGACCCCCAAAATAATCATATTTTAACTGTGGACCCCCTACAAAATAATCATATTTTAACTGGGGACCCCCTTGCCCTGGCGAGCAGCTGAGCACTAAGAGCTGAGGAATTACATTTTGTATAACACGGTTCTATTGTGAAAATAGCAGATCTACATGCTCACAACGCCTCGCGTTGCGAGACGTTGTGAGCATGTAGATCTGCTATTTTCACAATTTCTGCCTCTGATATTTGACAATTTGACCAATGTTTCATTTGTCATTTTAGAGGTGTTAAAAAGTGCTTTAGAAATGTGCAGATACCCTCTATAGTCTATACACTTAAACCTTGTGTTGGTTTGTTTAGTTTTGAGTGAGAAAACAATGTTCCACACTAAGCTAATCATCTGGGGGGCCCCCTGGGGGTCCCGACCCCCAGGTTGAGAACCACTGCACTAGAAGGCTGTCTAAAGCGGTAGTGGTTCTCAAAGTGGGGTCCTTGTCCCCCGACATAAATTTAAGACTGAATTTGCACAAAATCTAATATAACAATCTAATATATAACAAGAATGTCCTCTTATGGCATAGCATATTTTCAAATGAGGGTCTGTGTGGTCTTACATTGTACAGTATCAATTTGGGGTGCTCTGCAAGCCTAATTAATTTTATTTAGGCGTTGTACAATGGTGTCACGTTCTAAAATAGCGGTTGCAACGCTTGTGAGCTCGTACATCAGCTATTCTCGACTCACAACACAACCGTACGACAAAGTAGGCAATGATGAATGAGGCTTAAATTGTTTGAATAGTTTCATTTCAAACAATTTGAGCCTGATTCATCATTGCCTACTTTGTCGTACAGTCTTATACCCAAGACCCACCCTTCATTAGTGTTCGAAGTCAGGGGTCTTCAACGTTTATCAGGCCAAGGACCCCTTAGGTGAGAAAGAGATGAAGCAGGGACTCCCCCACTCCCCACTACATACTGGATTCAAGTTAAATGTGTTTTGGAGATTTAACAGCTTAAACCCTCAATACTTGGCAAACTTGACCTTTGGCTCAATACTTGGTCTGCTCTTTTTTTCCCATGTACACCAAACCTCTTTGCTGAAAATATTTTAGGCTAATCTTAACCCCACTTACCCCTGGATAGGGATGCTGTTAATGTAAACATACAACAATAAAGTCCCTATCACACAAAGAATTGGTGGACCCCCTGCATTATCCTTGAGGACCCCCTAGGTGTCCCGGACCCGCTGTTGAAAACCCCTGGTCTAAGTTATCTAAAAATAGGGCCCAGTTTAAAACCTGATTCCCCTCTAGGGCCTTTTCCACCAGCAAAGAACCGGTTCTGGTTCTTTCTCCCACCTATGGGATGAACCAGAGGTGAGCTTTTCCACCGAGAACCGGAGTTGGTTCTGAACTGTAAAAGTTGATTCGGAACAAGGAACCACAAGATCCTTGCTTCCTCTGGTTCAATCTGGTGGAAACGCAAGCCGGTTCGCGGCCGGTTGGCAAGAACGAACCAAGGTTCCAAGAAAGTTGAACCGGCACTGGTTCTGGAACCGGTTCTTTGCCGGTTGGAAAAGGCCCCTTGTTCTGGTTCTTTCTCCCGCCTATGGGATGAACCAGAGGTGAGCTTAATCTCATGATATTTTTCCAAGCTGTATCGCGATACACGATTTTATCACGATTCTTTTTCACATTGGTTTGTATGGTTATTTTTAAAGTTACTTGACAAAAACAAGACTCTCTGGGTTCCTTTTGGGAGGTCTAAATTGAACTTTACAAGTATGTAACTCTGACAGTATACAAATGAAACCAAATGGACCCTTACGGGTCCATTTGGTTTCATTTGTATACTGCCAGAGTTAAGTGGAGACCTTTACATTTTAAAGTTTGAGAACTACTGATTTAGACCAAAATGCAGGTTTAAATTGAGATACACGCTGAAGAAGGCCCTGTTGGGCCGAAACGTCCGACCTGTGCTGCAGCTGCTGGGGCAAGAATTAAATAAAAAAGAAAAAAGATTAAAAGTGAGTGCTGGCATTTCCTTAAAGTACATTTGTTCCCTGAGCCGTGCACCCAAGACCAGTTCTTGAAACTTTATTTGTTGACGAGTGCTCCTCTCTCCCTCTTCTAAATTAAATTCTGCAATGAATCTCTGTATTAACAATTAAACAGGTTTTTTTTTACAAGGCTCCATCAATTGTATCACAATATATACGATACCTCTGAAAAGGCATATCGTGGAGACATTGTATCGTCTCAGCGATAATTATCACCATATCGCCCACCCCTAGTTCCGAACCATAAAAGTTGGTTTGTGGCCAGGTTCTCAAGAACAAACCAAGGTTCCAAGAAAGTTGCCATCCCATAGGCGGGAGAAAGAACCCGAACCGGTTCTTTGCCGGTGGAAAAGGCCCCTTAAAGAGGTGGTGCCATAGTTTTGTACTTTTTCTGTTTTTCATGTGTCTAGGAGGTTGAAAGTACATCATTGGACCCCCTGGTGTCGTTTTTATGAGCAATTATGTATTCTCTTGGTATTTGTTTGTTTTCTCTTGGAGGCTGCCACCTTGTGGTCAAAAGTGTCAGTTAAAAAACACAGATACTTTTACATCACAGAATCAACTCCTCCCCTAATTACCATTCACCCAACACTGTGGGGTGTGGCTAACTTCAGATGGGTCACCACCCACCATGACATCCATGCATACTTAATGAACTGGGGGTGTGGCCACATAAAAACCCAATTTTAACTCTTTCTGTATACTTTTTTGGAAAAAATCTTCCTCCTAGTATAATCATAATAGCTGATAATCATGTTTTAGAGGGGGGGGAAATCATGGCACCACCTCTTTAACAGTCCACATTAGTGTGGCTCAGCGTATGAGAGCCATTTGCTCCATAAAAGGTGTCTTCATGAATCCTGTGCAGAGCTGGTCCATCCACAGAGGAGCCTCGTGCTGCAGCGGCGTGCGACGGGGGTAGAACGTATGCGAGAGGTCGTAGTTCAACAGGCAGCTGACGGAGGCCATGTAGAGGTCTGAGAAGCGACTCAGGCGCCTGGAGAAGTACGTGGGATTGTGACACGTCCTGAAGATGCTGCCGAACTGAGGATTGAATAGGTTCTTTGACGTCGCTCTGGAACGCAAAGCAGTGGTTTTAGGGCATTGAGATTTAATACTTGTTTTTGAAATGTTTATGCTTTTCTGATAGTGTAGAGACAGAAAGAGAGGAGAGACATGATGGAGGTCGGATTCTAAACCTTTTTTTTTTTGTATTTAAGTGTGAGGAGAGACCAGACAATGGACCAATCCCCAATCACATACACACCCATTGTAACTGTTACAATGGGTGTGTATGTGATTGGGGATTGGTCCATTAGAAAAAAACAAACAGTTCAGATAACATGAGGTACTCACCGAAGTTCTTCTCTCTCCTTAAAGGCCTCTCCATACTTCGACAGAACCGAACTTTTCGGTTGAAAAATAAACTTTTTTATTTTTTATCTTTTCCGAAAAAAAAAGCGTCGGATGTTCATACTTCGCTCCTGTTCGGAGGGTTGGCACGTTGGAAGTTGGAAGCGGTGTCACGTATTGTGGAGGTTATGGAGGAGGAGGAAGACGAGGAGGAAATGTTAGCGGAGGCAGAGAGGAGGAGGAGGATTTTGCCCTGCTTTGTGCGGCTGAGGAGGAGGCGAGCACATCTAGCCGTCGGTGGTACGGGCATGGCCTGTATCAGACTCTCGTTCAGGGGATGAGAGGGGCATGGACGAGGAGAAACATTTTGAAATAATGAGAATGTCTGCCAGTCGTTTTGACGACCTTCTCGTCCTTCTGCGTCGTGTCGCGCCGCTCATTGAGCATGCACCGCCGACACTGACAGTATAGTAGTTTTCGCGGGTCGCAAAGCAAAAACAAAAGCAATGTACAGTAACCTCGCGTCACCAGGCTTTCCAATGTACAGTAGCTGGGGGGGGGGGGGGGGGATCCAACCGACCAATCACGTTTGCCGTTTCACCGAACCTGATTTCGGCGAGTGACAACATCTCGTTGTGCAAATTTCAGAACTATTGTTCGGAGAAAAAGCATTCCAGAACTTTAGAGGAATTACATTTTATAGTTGAAAAGGACCTTTTGACCGAAAACGGCGGTTTCGGTCAAAGTATGGACAGGCCTTTAGCCATTCCTGCAAAACCTGCTTTGACTTGGGTCACGATGCATCTGGGATACATAAATAAAATTACAGTGTCAGCATACAAAGGTATGCACAATTATTTTGGTGGCATGGCCCTGCAAGAGGCTAGGTGCAAAACACAAACGACAAAAACACAAGACAACATAAGAGAGAAAAAAGGGGGGGGGGGGGGGGGGGTACATGGCGGTGGCGCAGTCCCGGGTCCCAGGTTCGATTCCCTCCGGGGGGATCAGTTCTGGGCTCTCCCTATAGGTTGGCAGGATAGATAAGGTTTCAAGATAAGGTTGAAAGGTGAAGCGCTCCTGTAATATGTACATTAGAGTTCCGCCATATACTGTACTTGACTCTGGGTTGAGGTGGGAATGTACGTTATGTTTCTTGTAAATGTTTAAATGATATGATGGGGTGAGCATAGGCCTGAGGAGACCCTTGAAGAGTGGAAAAAAACTCAGTGACCTACAGTAGATGAAACAGTAGCTTAGCTAACCCCAAGCTCCCTCTGAGCTTCAGCTTTTCTAGTAACATCCAGGGGTGTTTCCATTCCACAAAAACGTGTTATTTTATCGATACGTTTGAAATACTTTTTGGTGATAGGGAGGGACCGGAGGTGATCATTTCTCTTTGGTAGGCCTAAAGTTCATCTTCAAAATGCTCAACCAGCAGTTGGACATGGAGAGATAGAGACATCTAAGGACATTCTCCTTAAGAGGTTCAAAGTTATCTGCTACTGTATGTAATTAATCTTGTGGAAAAATACCTAGATACTGTATAATACTCAACCCCTCCTGTGGCCACTGGAATGAGCCCTCCTGGAATAAAGACTTGTAACCAGATCATGTTGAGAAATAATCAATCATAAACTGAGTTTATATATCGGCAAATAAAATAACCAGGCGCAAGCCCACAAAAAATAACCATTTCTCACAGTCTATCTCACCCAGGTGAGTTTGTTTTCTGTAGGAACTTGCGTTCCCTGTCTTGAAAATCTGAGGAGCCTCGCTGTAATTGTCCTGAGTCCTGAGGTGCATCTGTCATGGGTTGCGATGGCACACCTGAATTCTATGGGCAAGGTCTATCTCAAATCCCCCCCAGTGGAGGATTATTGGCAATATCTTCTTTTCACTCTGGTATTCCAAAGACGTGATTTTTGCCACAATCTATCCTTCGCCTCAGCTAGCTGGTCCCTTAGCTCATTCAGAGGCAAGAGGGAGACAGGGGTGACCAACCTAACCAAGCCTGAGCGTCCTAAAGTTTTTAATTAGTGAGCCCAACGCACCCAAGTATTTTTTAACTTTTTGTGGCCTTTTTTCCCTGTTGCTGTTGGGACTCATGACTGCTAATTCCCACCTGATGTCATGTGGGAGTCCAGACCACTCCAGGCTATACTGAATAACTGCTAGCTTGGATAACGTCTTCAGACTGGGATTTAAGTCTAAGATGTACAAATCATCAGTCTTGCATTCTCCAAAGAGGACGATACGATCTTCCACCATGCAACAGCATGGATGCATCAAGTGGGCCTTCCCACTTGGGCCTTCCCACTTGGGCACAACCCTCTTCCAGGAGAAGGTCTTTGGACTGAATTTCCATATATCATTGAAGGTCCGGTTACAGTTTTCACCACCAAATATGTACAGCTCTCCATTGTAGGCGAAGGCTGAATGAAACCAGCGTTCTTCTGGAAGTAGAACGCTGGGGGGAACGCTCAACCAGAAGTTGGTCTCTGTGTCAAACACACTGATGTTGTCCCATCGGAGCCCTCTGACATTGTCCTGGTGGAGCCCTCCGCCCCCAAATACAAACATCTTTGTCCCGATGATGGTGGCAGAGTGACATTCTGAACCACGTCGAGGAATGCCTCTGGTGTTAACTAAAGACCAGGCCATTGTGACGGTGTCCAACCTGTACATGTCCGGCCTGTATCCAGTGAGCAGGTTGTGTCCCCCATAGATATACATGACCTTCCCCAAGACACAGGCTGAGTGGGCGTACCTCGCCTCTGGAACGGTCCCAGAAACCTTGGGCTTGAACCATCTGCAGTCATCGCCATCAAAAGCATAAAGAACGTTGCAGTACTCCCCTGTGTACTTTAATCCGCCCCAGATGTAGATTATATCTTCTATTAGCACAGCTTTGTGGCCCCAGCGCCTGGAGGGACCCTCGGTCACAGGAGACACCTTCTCCCAACTCAAAGACACTGTGTTGAAGACGTGAACCTCAATCTGATCCATGTCTCCGTGATTGTAGCATCCAAAGGAGTACACCTTGTGTCCCACTGCCACAGCAGCATTATCTTTTTCCTTTGACCCTCCTTTCAGGTGCACTGCCCAGCATAACATTTCTCACACGAGCACGCCAGTGGATCAAATCGGAAAAGCAGATATGTCGGCTATCTTGGCTAATCAAGGAAGATGGCGCCTGTTGATATCACACCAATATGACAGATTGATCACCATGGGGTTGCCCGGTCCCAGGCAGACTCTGAAGATCCCACGCCCTACACAGCATACAGTCTGTTCAGCAGTGATGACAAATCAATATAAATCATGAGTGCATTGAGTGTCTCTGACCAGTCATACAATATGTCCGGCTGTGTCCGATCAAGATGTGACACAAGATGTCCAGCTAAAAACTTTGTTCGGCTCGTTAGAAGATCCTGGATGTGCAAGAACCACCGAACAAAGTCATGAAATGCTTTCTGGAACTACTCTAAAAGTCGCTTAACTATGTCTTGCTTAACCAACGTTTCATTTTAAAGGGTTGCGACGACATTGTGAATGTCGTTGCAGGATGACGTAATTACATAACATAAAAACTATGATTTGAAATGCGTAGTTTTAGAATTGTTCATTTATCTTCTTTTTTGAGCGGTGCAAACCGCTCCTATGAACCGCTTTTTTACCAAAATTATAATGTCACTAATGATGATGACATGAGTTAGCTAGACCAATGAAACACTTCGATTCTGTTGCTTTGTCCATGATGTCATAGTCACAGAGGCACCCGATTTAGAACACGTTTAGGCCGGAGAAAATCCGTCATAAAAAAACGATGTCATAGACACGGAGGCACCCAATTGGTTCACCCTTTAGGCCGTTGAATTTGAATTTCAAAATTGTATTAGATGAATATCACTAATAAACGATAAAATAACCACACCTTTAGACAGACTGTAGATAATTTCACAGGTTATAAATGACAGGCAGCTAATACAAGTTTAAAATACAAATGAACAGACTTTGAAAAACTAAAAATTCATCTTCTGGCCTCTTCTCGCCTCTCTGGAGGCCTCTCTGGAGGTAAATAAGGTCACTTATCATTATGACACTCTTACAAGTTACAATCTGTAGCTTGGTCGACTATAACTGGCGAGAAATTACGATAAAGACCACTTTGCTCCACTTTGCTTGATGTCATAGGCACAGAGGCACCCGATTGGTTCACCTTGACTTAGAACGCGTTTAGGCCGGAGAAAATACGTCATAAAAAATGATGTCATAGGCACAGAGGCACCTGATTGGTTCACCCTTTAGGCCGGAGAAAATAAACATACTTGATTATGAATTGATCACACTGAACAGACCAATGAATTTGAATTTCAAAATTGTATTAAATGAATATCACTCATAAGCAAAGAACATAACCACACTTTTAGACAGACTGTGGATAATTTCACAGGTTATAAATGATAGGAAACTAATACAAGTTTAAATAAATAAATAAATAGATACACAAACAAAGCGCTTATTCACCAAAATAAGGTATTGGTATTACACATATTTAATTAGTAGTAGAGTGTGAGTGTGTGTGGGGGGGATTTAGAATCCAGAATCTTAACAAAGGACACTGGTGTCTAAAAAATCTATTGGCAGGAAGGAAGCATAAGATAAGGTTGAAAAGTGAAGCGCTATCGTAATATGTACATTAGGGTTCCGCCATATACTTGACTCTGGGTTGAGGTGGGAATGTACATTATGTTTCTTGTAAATGTGTAAATGATGATGGGGTGAAAATAGGCCTGAGGAGACCATTGAAGAGGGGACGAAACTCAGTGACCTACAGTAGATAAAACAGTAGCTTAGCTAACCCCAAGCTCCCTCTGAGCTGCAGCTTCTCTAGTAACATCCAGGGGTGAATTCCATTCCACAAAATTGTATTGATACGTTTGAAATGCTTTTTGGTGATAGGGAGGGACTGGAGGTGATCATTTCTCTTTGGTAGGCCTAAAGTTCATCATCAAAATCTTCAACCAGCAGTTGGCCATAGAGAGAAAAAGAAATGTGAAAACCACCTGTTGACATCTAAGGACATTTTCCTTAAGAGGTTCAAAGTGATCCACTACTGTATGTAATTAATCTTGTGAGAAAATACCTAGATACTGTACTCAACCCCTCCTGTGGCCACTGGAATGAGCCCTCCTGGAATAAAGACTTGTAACCAGATCATGTTGAGAAATAATCAATCATGAACTGAGTTTATATATCGGCAATAAAATAACCAGGCGCAAGCCCACAAAAAATAACAATTTCTCACAGTATATGTCTCATTAGTACCGTCGCAGTGTGCTTCCAAGCACATACCTCCACCCATGTACAAAACATAATAAACAAAACAGTGAGTATGTCAATGTATCCAACCATTAGTTATAGATCCTGCAGTGTAATTACTATATACATTTTAAATAGAAAGATAAAAGTTGTCTCACTGAATTAAAAGGGAGATTAACACCAATGTTTGTATTCCAGTGGAAAATACAAATATGAAGTAGAAATAAAAGGTGTTAGAGTCATGGTTTTAAACCCTCATTAAACAATAATGACCATATATGATATATCAACTAAAATAGCTGTGTAGTAAAATAAAATACCACCTATATTCCCCTTGAAGTCAAGCATTATTAAGTGCTAAACTAAAAAGCCAATATCCATTGCAAATTAACACAATTTGTTTTTAATGTAACAGTTCTCGACCCATTCTACTTGACTGCAGGTGTACTGGATGGTACAATCACTGCGACATGGATCCGATTGAGGTCAATGTCTTCAACACAGTGTCTGTGAAGGTGTCTCCGGTGACAACTGGAAGAGGCCATCCCTCTGAAGCGCTGGGGCCACAAAGCTGTGCTCATAGAAGATATAATCTACATCTGCGGCAAAAGTAATATGCCTTATGCTTTTGATGGTGACGACCGCTCATGGTTCAAGCCCAAGGTTTCTGGTTCTGTTCTGGGAACGGACTGTTCCTAGCTCCTTCTTGTGAAGTCCATAGCTTTCTCCGGGTCAGGCTCCAACTGGCCCAACTGCTGGACTGTGTCTGTGAAAATCATCTCGTCTCATCACATGTATTTCTTCCCAGGTGAGTTTTCTGTAGGAACTTGTTATGCGTTCGCTGTCTTGAAAATCCTGAGGTGCATCTGTCATGGGTTGCGATGGCACACCTGAATTCTATGGGCAAGGTCTATCTCAAATCCCCCCCAGTGGAGGATTATTGGCAATATCTCCTTTTCACTCGGGTATTCCAAAGACGTGATTTTTGCCACAATCGATCCATCGCCTCAGCCAGCTGGTCCCTTAGCTCATTCAGAGGCAAGAGGGAGACAGGGGTGACCAATCTAACCAAGCCTGAGCGTCCTAAAGTTTTTAATTAGAGAGCCCAACGCACCCAAGTATTTCTTTACTTTTTGTGGTCTTTTTTTGCTGTTGCTGTTGGGACTCATGACTGCTAATTCCCACCTGATGTCATGTGGGAGTCCAGACCATTCCAGGCTATACTGAATAACTGCTAGCTTGCATAACGTCTTCAGACTGGGATTTAAGTCTAAGATGTACAGATCATCAGTAGGTGTGGAAGTCTTGTATCCTCCAAAGAGGATGATACGATCTTCCACCATGCAACAGCACATAAAAGATATCTCAGGTGGGCCTTCCCACTTGGGCACAACCTTCTTCCAGGAGAAGGTCTTTGGACTGAACTTCCACATATCATCGAAGGTCCGGTTAAAGTTTTCACCACCAAATATGTACAGCTCCCCATTGTAGGCAAAGGCTGAATGAAACCAGCGTTCTTCTGGAAGAAGATGTGCGGAGGGAACGCTCAGCCAGAAGTTGGTCTCTGTGTCAAACACACTGATGTTGTCCTGGTGGAGCCCTCTGACGTTGTCCCGGTGGAGCCCTCCGCCCCCAAATACAAACATCTTTGTCCCGATGATGGTGGCAGAGTGACATTCTGAACCACGTCGAGGAGTGCCTCTGGTGTTAATTAAAGACCAGGCCGTTGTGATAGTGTCCAACCTGTACATGTCTTGCCTGTATCTAGTGAGCAGGTTGTGTCCCCCATAGATATACATGACCTTCCCCAAGACACAGGCCGAGTGGTTGTACCTCGCCTCCGGAACGGTCCCAGAAACCTTGGGCTTGAACCATCTGCGGTCGTCGCCATCAAAAGCATAAAGAACGTTGCAGTACTCCCCTGTGTACTTTAACCCGCCCCAGATGTAGATTATATCTTCTATGAGCACAGCTTTGTGGCCCCAGCGCCTGGAGGGACGCTCAGGGGGATGTCCTCTTCCAGTTGTCACAGGAGACACCTTCTCCCAACTTAAAGACACTGTGTTGAAGACGTTGACCTCAATCTGATCCATGTCTCCATGATGGTACCATCCAAAGGAGTACACCTTGTGGCCTACTGCCACAGCAGCATGATCTTCTTCCTTTGATCCTCCTTTCAGGTGCACTGCCCAGCATAACATTTCTCACATGAGCTCCCCAGTGGATCAAATCGGAAAAGCAGATATGTCGGCTATCTTGGCTAATCAAGGAAGATGGTGCCTGTTGATATCACACCAATATGACAGATTGATCACCATGGGTTTGCCTGGTCCCAGGCAGACTCTGAAGATCCCCCGCCCTACACAGCATACAGTCTGTTCAGCAGTGATGACAAATCAATATAAATCACGAGTGCATTGAGTGTCTCTGACCAGTCATACAATATGTCCGGCTGTGTCCGACCAATGACACAAGAGGTCCAGATAAAAACCTTGTTCGGCCCGTTAGAAGATCTTGGATGTGATAGAACCACCGAACAAAGTTATGAAATGCTTTCCGGAACTACTCTAAAAGTCACTTAACTATGTCTTGTTTGACCAAAGTTTTGACAAAAGGGTTGTGACGACATTGTGAATGTCGTTGCAGGATGACGTAATTACATAATAAGCAATGACATAAAAACTATGATTTGAAATGCATTGTTTTAGACATTTAACTTCCTTTTCTATAGTATGGAAGGAGGTGAGCTGTCAAGTTTATTTGTATTGTAGCCTCGGAAACCCAGGCTTCTTTTGGCGATAGGAAGAAAAAGAAGCCTGGGCGATCGTGTTATGATCACTGTTGGAGGAAGTGTAGAATTTCCCTAACCAATCAGAGTGCAGAGAGCGTCGCACCGAATGTGTTGACGTCATGATGCAGCAGCGTTCTCTGCGCTGAGCAGAGGAGCAGAGGGGGGTGGGGGGAGGAGAACACATGCTATTGGCCAGAGACTCGCGGAGAGATTCGCCGCGCCTGCCCATCTGCCTACACAAACTGGTCGGCGTTAGGTTAGAGTGTTTGTATTGAGACATAGTTGAAACAATATCCACATTATACTTTATTTTAAGAGAATTTCACAGAGGAGTGTGTAGCAATACCGACCTGTGTGCGTTCCAGGAGACCAGTCAGAGCCTGCAGCCAGGTGAGCTTCAAGGTGTATTGTTCTGTGTTCACCACTCCAGCTCCAGTTCAGGTACGATGGCTCCAGTACGCCAGCTGTGACGCAACATGAGGTCCTACCAATAACACCAGGACACAGTGTTTATGCATGGATATGTGTGTGTGTGTGTGTGTGTGTGTGTGTGTGTGTGTGTGTGTGTGTGTGTGTGTGTGTGTGTGTGTGTGTTCAGTGATCAATCATAACCTCATCATTTAATACTCACCAGGCAAGTGCACACATAGACATCAAAGGGGGCTTGACCCCCTGCCATTTTATCTATCTGTAGAAAATGCCCTCTCCACAGACCATGAATGCCGTTTACACTATGGTAAAAGAAATGCAAATGCCCTCTTTCCATGCCGAACCTGAAGGCAGCATTCAAGAGAATTGCCTTGTCCAAACTCTCCTGAACTTGAATGCAGCATCTTATGTTGAAAGAATTGCCCTCACTGTGTAGATGTACGCCACATCCTCAGTATTGCCTTTTTTATGCTTAGTTTAGTGTGGTATCAAGTACTGAAAATAGCCGACCTCCATGCTCACAACGCGTCGCAGTCAGCTATTTTCAATATTTTCACCAAAACGCCCTTTTAGAAAGTTCAGCCCCTGCCTCTCTAACATTCCCTGCACGTCCCTGATACTCACAGCCAAGTCACTGTAGAGGTGGTCGCCAAAGTACAGCACCCTGGATCCCCTCCATCCGGTCAGTCTGAGGAAGTCAAACAGGTTCCCCTGAAATCCAACAAGTCAGCAGCCACTCATCCACCAGTCAGGGAAAACACAACGCACAGAGCTACAAAGCTTTATAGTGACAGCAGACATGATAACTGTACCTGCTTGTAAACCTGTCCCTTGTCCAAACTCTTTATTCTGTCCCACTGGAGGTCACTGTTCCCATCCAAGCGTCTGAAAGGTCTGGGGAAGTGATGTTGGGGTCTTACAGCTTGTAGAGGTGTTTGTAGTAGTAATATATACTGAATTTCCCCCTTGGGATAGTATATAGTAATGTAATGTACAATCAACAGATCCATCCATCCATATTTATCTACCGGTATCTACGATGTCTGTGTCTATCTATCACAATTCAAACTGAAGCCAGTTCATCGGTTTTGATCTAATGCTCGAGTCAAATGTTTGAATTCACACATTTATCTTCGATCAGAAGATGTTGACAGGGGCGTCACAAGAGGGGGAGGGGGGAGTGGGATTGAGTTATTATAGGGCCCAAGGTGGAGGGGCCTTAATTATTCTATACTTATATACTATAGCTATTGAAAAATAGCAGATATACAAGCTCACAGCGTGGCACTTAGTGCCACGCTGCAAGCTTGTAGATCTGCTATTTTTGAAAAGTCGTGAAAATGTGTGCAAATCTTTGAATATGTGTATTTTGCTTCTGGGGGGTTCCTGGAACTAAATATTTTGAGATGGGGGTCCGTGGCCAAATACATATCATTTTGGGGGTAGGCTACTTCACATGAAAAAGTTTGAGCACCCCACTGACATAGAAACATAGGTCTTTCCAAAAACCTCAGAAGGATTTGAAATATTCAAAGACTTGCACAAAATTAATGTTCACAATCTTTCAAAAATAGCAGATCTACAAGCTCGCAACGCGGACTCTGTGCCGCGCTGTGAGCTTGTATATCTGATATTTTTCAATAGTTAAAGCACAAAATAATTGTGCGGGGGCCCGCAGTGAATCCTTGTGCCCAGGGCCCAGAATTTGGTGCGACACCCCTGAATGTTGATGCCAGATCCAAGTCACACTCACTTGACCATAGACGCGTCGCAGCGCGACGCGTTGTGAGCTTGTAGATCGGCTATTTTCAGCACACAACCAAGTGTAAAATCAGTCATTATAATGCCATCAAGGGCTGCCAAAATACATTTTTAGTTGACTAAATCAACTGTAGATTTAGTCAACTAACATTAGACTAAAACTAAAACTTTTCAGTTGACTAAATTATGACTAAAACTAATTGACATTTTATTCAAAAGACTATGACTAAAAGTTTGCTGTCAAAAACAACACTGGTTACAGGGGGTGCCCAGCTAAAAGATGAATAGCTAGGAACCAAATGGACCATTATGTGTCTGAATTTACCCGTTGCAGGTGGGTGCAGTTTGGGGATTTTGTGATTTCAAGTGGTTGCAGTTGCAACTTGTTGTGATGCGAATCAATGGTGTGTGGACTGGGCTTGAGAGTATACAAATGGAACCAAATGGATCCTTACGGGCTATCAGTTATAAGGGTCCATGGCCTATATGCATACCAAACCAAACTGAGGGCCCCTGAAATGTAAATGTTTGAGAATCTATACTCTGAAAGAGCCACTCACACAAAGCAGAAAGGATCTGTTGGTTATCAGGAATAGTTTCTTCCCTTGACTGACCAGCCGATGAAGCACAGCATGGGTCTCCTCTCCTCTTAGAATGTACTTCTCTATGGATTCACAAATGCAAAATGGAGTTCTATAGTAATAATAAATATTAAGATATATGACAAACTAGGTTGGCAACACAGTAAAAGCAGTCTCTCAAGACAGACCTGTTGGCTCACACAATAATTGAGTACCTGAGAAGAATAACAGTCTAAGTTCGTATTTTAAAATTTTGGATAAAGACATTTTTTTGATTTACTAGACTGTAAACCACAAAATAGACGTTTTTAATTTCTTAAAGTTTTAATGCACTCCCCCCTTTTACTTAACTCATATATATTGGGAATTATTGGGAATTATAAGACATAATACTTATGGAAAGTGGAAAAACAGTATATCTCCAACAGTTTGTGGAACAACAGTCTAAGTCCGTACAAGCAATATTCAGCAGACAAAGGGAGCAGATAACATTAAAACCGACAATTAAACAAAATGAGGGGGGATTGTATTAACAATTTAACAGATTAAAAATGACTAGTTTGTGGTTTACAGTCTGGTAAATCCAAAAATATAATATTCAAAAAAAATCTAATATGGACTTACTGTTATTCATCTTACTGTTATTCATCTTAGGTACTCAATTATTAAACAGTCTGAAGCGCTGAAAATCCGTGGAAAATAAAGCTGATGTTCCCCCTCCCCACAACTTGCTAGTGGTCTTGCAAGAGTCGAATATACCCTTCCATGCTGAAGAGCAGATGACAGTCTCCTCCTGTCTGTGCGGAGCTTTTACGAGGCAGAATTACAGACCCTCTGTAGCATTCGAAGATTGCGAAAAGGGTTGTCTGGCTTGAGAGACTACAGTACACACAGTAAATAATGGCTTTCTCACCCACATCTTCCATGATCCATCTGTACATGTAGCCTTTCATGTGAACCATACCAATAGCTTCCTAGAGATCGAATCAAAACAAAGACATATCAACAAGCTGCTGAAAATCTGTATTTATTTGATATAAACATGAGTTTCAACAGTGTTCCACTGTCTGAGGCAGAAGGGCTGTTTGCCGCAGAAACAATATGGAAGTAAAAAAATCAAACCTTGGTTCGACGTGAAGCGGTGAGGTCTTTTATTCTATGTGTATCATTCTGTGTTCTAGATCTATAGTTTCTATGTGCTTTAGTAGTTATACTTTTATTATGAATTCTGAATGAATGATTTTGTCTGGAGGGCCAAATTGTCATGTGAAGCTTGACCAATCCTCAATTCTGCATGCACGGGACATGTACGGGACATGTACGGGACAGACATTCTCACTCCTTGAGAATCTATGGGAATCCTGAAAAAAAAACAGGTACGGGACATGTACGGGACAGACATTCTCACTCCTTGAGAATCTATGGGAATCCTCAAAAAAACAGGTACAGGACAAAGCCACTCCTTGGAAGCGACTTTCACCGCTTCAAAAACTAAAAGCGGAGGTAAAACAATTTGGTGGGTAAAATAAAAGGAATAAAAGGACAGTAAGTGGATAGGAACTTCAAAATCTTTGGCTATTCAAGCTCTGACTGCCATGGGAATTATAACAAAAGATACATTATTGTATCCTCTCCTGTTTCCAAAAAACCCTCTCATCATGCAGGAACAAGGTGTTATTGTCCGCTGTTCAGACAACAGACACCTCTCTCTCCTGTTGAAGAATCACGCTGTGCAAAAAAGTCAAATGAGACGTTTCTCTGGTCGAGCTGGAGGATCACGTACCGCAAAATGAAAATAAATATTATATGAGGGTCGCAAATCTACTCACAGACACGTCTTTGTAGAGGTGAACCGGATCATATTCAATGTCACTGGAGATAAAGAAATCATTCACCACAGCCAAAAGGGTCATCTCTGGCAGGGAGAAAATGTCCATGTACTGTTTCACCTTTGGTCCCTATGTCAGATGTTAGGACATTAACCCATTTAGGCCTAGAATTATTGAATGCTTTAACTATTGAAAAATAGCAGATATACAAGCTCACAGCGTGGCACCGAGTGCCACGCTGCGAGCTTGTAGATCTGCTATTTTTGAAAAAGTCGTGAAAATGTGTGCAAATCTTTGAATATTTGTATTTTTAAAGCGAACGTTTGTAACTCAAATTTTGCTTCTGGGTGGTCCCTGGAACTAAATATTTTGAGATGAGATCCGTGGTCAAATACCTATCATTTTGGGGGTCCTTCACATGGAAAGGTTTGAGAACCACTGGCATAGTGGTCTCTCAAGAACAGACTAACTGAGCTCCAGTTAAGTGAAAAGGATCTTTTCTTTGACGACGTTTAGCCAGATTGCTGACATAGAAACATAGGTTTTTCAAAAGACCTTAGAAGGATTCAAAAGACACTTATAGAAGTTATTCAAATGTTCCCGATTTTTCAAAAATAGCAGATCTACAAGCTTGCGAGTGCCGAGTGCCGCGCTGTGAGCTTGTATATCTGCTATTTTTCAATAGTTAAGTCAAAATATCAAAGCCCAAATTAGCAAATGAGAAAGTTGTCAGATTACCTGTGTGATTGTCAGAGTGAATTAAGGCATTTTACTTTTTTTTGTTTGTTTCTAACAAATGATAATTAACAAAAATATCTTTCTTTCTTTCTTTGTGTGTGTGTGTGTGTGTGTGTGTGTGTGTGTGTGTGTGTGTGTGTGTGTGTGTGTGTGTGTGTGTGTGTGTGTGTGTGTGCACGTGCGTGCGTGCGTGCGTGCGTGTGCGTGTGTGCGCGCGTGCGTGTGTGTGTGTACTCCTATTTGGATGCACTCTCTTGGACCGAACCCGAATGTGCGTTGTCCATATCGTTGTTAGTATTGTTTTTGTTATGTTTTGTGTGCCATATGATATTGTATGTGAAGCACATTTCCCAAGACCGATTTCCCCCTTGGGGTATAATAAACATTCACTTTCATTCAAGTTTAAACCTTAAATATTGTAATACACAACTCTGTGACAGCACAACAGTGATGGAAACCCGTCACCTTACTTTGCCATAGAAGCCACTGTCGACGAGCAGAGGGACATGGAGGGTCCCGCCATGAAGTTGAAGTACTTGCTCATGTGACACTGGACTCAAACCCCTAGAAATGACACGTGCAATGAGAGAGATGGATAGTAATTGACAGACTGGGCAAAAAGTAAACATGTCATGATATAATGACCTAAACAGTTCCTTTATTTATTTACATCGTTTTTCGGCCTTATACCAAGAACCTGGTTAACCCATTTAGGCCTAAAATTTGTGATGCTTTAACTATTAACAAATAGCAGATATACAAGCTCACAGCGTGGCACCGAGTGCCGCGCTGCGAGCTTGTAGATCTGCTATTTTTGAAAAAGTCGTGAAAATGTGTGCAAATCTTTGAATATATGTATTTTTAAAGTGAACGTTTGTAACTCAAATTTTGCTTCTGGGTGGTCCCTGGAACTAAATATTTTGAGATGGGGGTCCGTGGCCAAATAAATATCATTTTGGGGGTCCTTCACATGAAAAGGTTTGCGAACCACTATATGGGCATAAAAGGGATTCTGTTAGAGTGGTTCCCATGACACCACAACTGTTGATATCAATATGAAATTACATTTTAGTGTTAGACAACACTTTCAGTTTTAAAAGTGTCAAGGTTATTTTGTTTTGATCTGATAACTAATCCATTGTGACGAGATGTCTTCACTCCAGGTCTGTACAAAGATGTTGAACAGGGAAATGATATCTCAATAAATGTCATACTGCCCAGGACACTGGATAAGGCCAAGCCAAAACTGGCCTTATCCTTCTCTTTACTGGGGCCAACAACATGAAAACATCTGATGCCCACTGTTATGCTTAATTGTCCAATCATAATGTGACTAATGTATTTTATGCTGTACACATTCAACTATATATGTGAAATGATTATGCCTTGTACTCAGAGATACTATGGGTGAAAATGCTCTATACTGTACTTGTACAGTACAATTTAAACTCTGACTATATTTTCAATATAACTTATCAAAAAACGCATATTCCCCGGTGTGGTCTCCCTTTGGATATTCATTGACTCTGACAAAC
The DNA here is from genome assembly GCF_963921795.1 of Nannobrachium achirus. Taxonomy (NCBI): domain Eukaryota; kingdom Metazoa; phylum Chordata; class Actinopteri; order Myctophiformes; family Myctophidae; genus Nannobrachium; species Nannobrachium achirus. The sequence goes on from NC_137818.1 coordinate 60,029,763, forward strand.
TGTGGTTTTACTCTATGGGTGGAAACGTCTTCTGGAGAAGGAATATACAAATATGGGAATTAAACCAAAATCCCATCAACAACATACAATAAATGTTGTGCCCATACATGGAGATCCCTGTCTGAACCAGCCACACCACTGTGATGTCACCTGTTTATGCCCATATATGGAGATCCCTGCTCTGAGTATCTGACTGTGATATCACCTGTGATGTCACAGAGATGTGTCAGGAGAACCACAGTGTCAGACGTGACATAGAGACAGAGATAAGTGGACAAAATGTGCCGGTTTCCATAGCTGACATAGTAGTCTCTCAAGAACAGACTAACTGAGCTCCAGTTAAGTGAAAAGGACCTTTTCTTAAAAAAAACCTTAGAAGGATTCAAAAGACACTTATAGAATCGGGTCAAAATTCAAATTTTCACGATTCATATACATTCAAAAATAGCAGATCTACAAGCATGCAGCGTGGTACTCGGTGCCACGCTGTGAGCTTGTATATCTGCTATTTTTTAATAGTTAAAGCATCCACAAATTTTAGGCCTTAATTGTTCCCGCTATAATCTGATAACGATTATTTGCTTTTTGTCATACATTTCTGGAGAGATGGCTAACTGCCTCTGCTCTTAATGTTGTCTCGACAAAATAGAGGCTGAACTCACCGATATACAGTTCCCGGTTCAATGTAATGCAATGCATCTATCTTCATCAGAAGACCCTAAATGGGAGCGGATGGGGAGATTGTGCCTGAACTTATTTGAATGAATAAAAGGTTATTTTAACCAATATGGTAGAGTATGTTAATACAGTGGTTCTCAACCTTCTCAGGCTGCGACCCCCCAAAATAATAATAATTGAACTGGGGACCCCCCACCCAGACAAGCTCTTGGAATTGCCTAAACTGTAATTCTGGGCTCTGCTCTCCCTCTGCCGCGCCTGGGGAGACAACGGACTGACCTCATGCTTTCTTCTATGCATGAGTAGTCCAAGTTCATTCTTTTCACCAGACGGGGGGATTTCCCCGGTTTGGACGTAGCGCGTGGAAGGAACACGTTATTCCAACCAGTTAATTTCCCCTCCATCAGGCGCCCTGGCTGTATTTGGCCAATGTTTGACCAATGTTTATTGTTTTTAGGTATTAAAAAGGTGACGTAGAAATCCTACTTAATTTATAGACTCCATAGCAGAATTGAAACTCTCAAAAGATCAGCAAAACCTTGACTCAGAAACGATGTTAAAAGATAATAGAAAACATTTATTTACAGCGCTGTAACAGTCACACAACATACACATACATCCTTCACCAACGACAGACAAGACAAGACTGCCTCTCTCTCTCCTGATTCTCAGTTCCATAATTGGCTAAGCAAAAACAATAACACATTCTTGTTAAAAAGACAAGAACTCCTCACACAGCTTATCTTCCTTCACACGGTCATAAAAACAAGGAGGCACTGACTGGCTGCCAGCTGTGACCTTCCATGCTCCTACTCCCTACTTTCTGACTTCATCTACAAATGGTTCTCAGGACTCAAACTAGCAAATGTATTCACTACTAACCAACATACCATAATAATATAATTTCACCTCATCAAAGGTCTTAACAAAGTCCTTAGATTGTCACTTCACTGTCATCTGCGGACCCCACCAAAAGGTTTGGTTTACAAGTAGTACTAACTCAAGCTCATAATTGCTATTCATCCACTGTTCAAACGAGGATTCTTTAGATGTTTGGTCTCTCACACCAGGAGACTCGGGTGTGTAGGACAGTTACAAGGACAAAGCGACTGACTGCAACTTTAATGATTTTTTCACCCTGCATGCTGCAGCTTATTCCCACAGAGAGGCTTAGACCTCATGTGTACCTTCTGAATGTCATAGTGCAGGCCTCGAACAGCAAAGTTAGGAATGTAGTCATATTTACGAATGGCTCCAGGATACTGTGAAGGAAGAAAGAAAAGGAAAAATCAGTGTCACATATTTGAGACTGGAAATCTAAATAGTCTGATTACTAAATAATAATCAGATGCTTAATTGCTGGGTGGCTCCCTGCAAACATTCTGTAGGATGTGGGACCCTTTCTTTAAATATTTCCCATGCTGAACCTCCCTGATATTTCTTCTTTTTTTTTATTATCATTTTTATCCCGCGATTTTGCAACCCATTTTTCACCCAGTGCCAATTGTCTATGTAATCCTGGGCTCTGCTCTCCCTCTGCCGCGCCTGGGGAGACAACGGACTGACCTCATGCTTCCTTCAATGCATGAGTAGTCCAAGTTGTTTCTTTTCACCTGACATGGGGGATTTCCCCGGGATGGACGTAGCACGTGGAAGGAACACGTTATTCCAACCAGTTCCTTTCCCCTCCATCAAGCGCCCCGGCTGGCCAGGGGAAGGCATTATTGAGACCAGGATTACTGCATGTTTTTGTGAGGGTATCTACGGGGAGAACATGCAAACTCCACACAAACTTCCCTGATATTTCTGACTGATTGTCCAGTCATTTATAAGATAATGAACAGTGGCATGACAGACCAGTAATCTTGTAATCTTATACCTTTTACCAGTGATTTTTTTCTTTCTTTTTTCTTTTTAAGTTACATCTTTAGTTTTTGTCTGTAATTTTCTTTCCAATACATTGCTTTGTTTTGTTTATTTTTTTGCCTTTCAATGTGGTGTTTACAGTGTCTAGTGATTGTTTTGTCTTGGTGAAAGTCTGGACCATTAAGATTTCTTTTAGAGAAGGGGAGTGACACACAGCAAAGTTCGTCGGGAACGGGACTCGTACCCCCGATGTGCTGTCAGGCTGCATTAGGAGCCTAGGTGTTCCATCACTTTCACCAGGGGCGTCAATTGGGTATGGCAGGGGTCAATCTGAGTTCCCAGAAGTTCTTTTTCTCGCCACTAGGCAGGGGTATGCAGCTTCCATACCCTGGGTCCAGGAGGGGAAATAAAAGTTACTTTTAAATGTATGTCTCTTTGTCTATCTGTTCTGGTTATTGTGTTGTTAAATTACAGTAAAATAACTACAAATGCAAAATTTAACAAAATGGTTGCTTGACAAAATGGTATATGCCCAGGTTCCGCAGGTCAGCTGCACAGGTGCAATGCATTATTGTTAATTGTGGCACGTTTACTAACATGCCAAACCGTAGAAACGGGGGAAAAATTGAATGTACTTCTTAAAATAAATGTACTGTAATATGCCTGTTGCTATAAGGTATGGCAACATGACTGGTGTCTTGCACGCGCGCCTTCGTGTGCGTGCAAGACACCAGTCATGTTGCCATACCTTCGCTTTTTCTGAACTGACGCCACTGGCCAAAGCGCACCTTGAAATGCTCAACGAGGAAGTCTCTTGCAGTGTGGTAGATCATGGCATTGAGTGCGTTGGAGTACAGGGCCAGGGTGTAGTCGTAGTCAAAGCCGTAGATGTCCACGTCTTCCAGACTGACCTCGTTGTTGGTGTAGATGGTGGAAGAGCTGAGCAGGTTGCACACGCCTGGCCGGATCAGCTCTGGATCAGACATAGCATAATATTAGTGGGTGTGTGCTGTGTGTGTGAAACCATTCAAGTGACACACGGTACACTAAAGATCATAATATACTAGTAAGACGCCTCAGGGCGACACGCAACCTCGCCCTGGCCCCTACAGGGCGAGGTTGCGCCATGTCTTGGCCGTCTGTCCGGTGATATATATCGGACCAGTTACCCATATATGGAGATCCATGTACTGTATGGAGATATGCTGTGACTCACAGCATATCTCCATGTTTGGGGTCTCACAGCCTGTGAGACCCAAAACATGCTTACTCAGTTATTCGTTATGTGAAAGTCCTATGACGTCTATCACATCTGACATCATACATACAATCCTCCATTTCATGCCCATACATGGAGATCCCTGTCTGAACCAGCCACACAGATATGGGCTGTCTTACTCCATATATGGGCATTCCCATATGAAGTCCTGTTATATATGGGCTTAATATTGATGACATCAGGGATCCTTCACATGAAAAGGTTTGAGAACCACTATATGGGCATAAAAGGGATTCTGTTAGAGTGGTTCCCATGACATCACAACATACAATAAATGTTATGCCCATACATGGAAATCCCTGTCTGAACCAGCCACACCACTGTGATGTCACCTGTTTATGCCCATATATGGAGATCCCTGCTCTGAGTATCTGACTGTGATGTCACCTGTGATGTCACAGTGATGTGTCAGGGGAACCACAGTGTCAGACGTGACATAGAGACAGAGATAAGTGGACAAAATGTGCTGGTTTCCATAGTTAACTGCCGACTGTAATAAACAGATATACAGTTTGAATTGAATTTAACTAAATTCAAAACACCAGATCACACCACAACAAACAAAAACATATTTTTGATACTTCTAACAACACTACATCTCAGACGAAAATATTAGGATACATAAACGTTTTACTACACCTCCACTATACAGTTTGACAGCTTTTAGATTATTATGAACACAATCCTTGAACAAAATGCTAAGAGATAACAGAAAAGCAAGAGTCAGCACAACAGGATGGTGATGGATTAGGCTAAAATAACTGTTATCCATGTGCTAAAGAGAGAATGTGACTTTATTCATGGATTGAGAATCTCAATTCCAGTAGACAGTAGAGCAGTAGTAGGCCTACATTACTTGAGTAGCCTACTGTAACTTTCCTGAATGTTTTTTTTTATCACAGTAGGCGTACTTGTATTATTGTGACTTTCACAGCAGTACATTTTGTCTTGACTCCACTACTACAGGCTGTTACTATTATGAATTGATTAGGTCTACTATTTTCACTATTAGGCTACTGATATTTGTGAGGAAAATAATAATAATAGGCCTAATACTTGCAAGACGGCCTACACCACTACTTTAATCCAAGCAGCCCACAAATATGACAGAGCAATTTGTTCGTAGGCCAGAAGCAGGCTATATGGCCTATACTGTAGGTATTTTGACTCAATACTCAAGTGGACTTTGTCCACCACGGCACCACCATACTCAATCTAGCCTACTGAGTAGCCTACTGACTCAAATGATGAGACAGGACATAAACGTGCGCGTTACCGTGCACCAGCCGTTTCGTGTCGTTATAACGAGCTCACATGTGGGTCTTCTGATCCATAGATGAACGTGTCCGCCCGGCAGGAGGAGGACCGTGTTGCGGTTCCTTGATTGATTGATTGAAGACTTTATTAGAAGTTTGCATAGGAAAAGGTACAGTTTCATGACGGTACAGTTCACTGGTACAAGGTCTACTAAAAGGAGATCCATGAAAAGACTAAGCTTATTTCCACTGGAAACCATTGAAGTATCTCATATAACATTGAATGACAGACAAATAGAACACAGTACTATGCAGTAGATATGTAAAGAAAAACAAAATAGAAGACAGTAAGTCAAAACAAACAGTATATACAAAGAAGGGGCAGGGGAGGGTAGGGTTGGGCTAGATTCTTTTTTACCAGTTGCGAACGGCTGCTGCCTGTAAGTGGTTTTTCAGGGCAATTTTAAAGGATGCTAGTGATCCACACTCCTTTGTGGCCTTCGGTAAGGCTTTCCACATTTTGGTGGTATAGCAGAAAAAAGAGTTTGACCCTTTGTTGGTTTTGACTCTGGGTTGAAAGTGATCTGTGGCGCTGCCTCTGGTGTTGTAATTATGGACATCCTTAATGTTTATAAAGTATTTTGACAGGTACTTGGGTATCATAGTGGTGTAGTGTATCTTGTACACCAGGCCCATTGCAAGTTGCTGTACTCTGTCAACTACTCTGAGCCACCCCACTCTTAACTGGTGAGTAGCGGTGAGGTGAGTCTGATAGGGAAGTCTAAGCAGGACCCTAATTAGTTTATTTTGGGCTGTTTGTAGTTTAGTTTTCAGGGCTTGTGGGGCGTCACAATACCATACGTGGACTCCGTAGTCAAAGAGGGGCTGGATTATTGCACCAGCTATGGTCTTCAGTGTGTTGGAATTGACCATCGGGGCGATCCTCTGTAGGAAACGAGTTCGTTGAAACGAGTTCGCTTCTTGCCCGTTAACCGGTGACTCTGAGCGGCAGGTAAAGCGGAACGTTCCCCGGTGCTGCTGCTGCTGAAGTGAACCCACCAGACTTTGATCCACAACTTTTCTCCTCGGGCAATCTGTTTCTTCCACTTCTCACCGCCGCCTCCTCAGGCTCACCTCCTCCTCCTCCTCCTCTGGTCGAATATCCGTTGACTTTAGAAGATCATCTCACAGTCGCAAGATCAAGTGTTCTGTTGCTGTTATTCAGTAATGCACGACCTATTCTGACAAAGGTCTTGGGAAGGCATTCTGTAAACGGGGAAACAGACCGTGACATTTTCTAATTCAGTTATTCAGGTTATTATAAACTCATGGGTAGGAGCCCCGCCCCCTGTCGCATGATGAGAGTTAGCCCTGAGAACCAATCAAAATAATATGCGCCTTTTCATTATACTTTGTCGTACGACGGAGTTGCGCGCGCCCAGTGGATACAATTAGGCACGAATATTATTGTCCTACTGCTTTTTTTGTATTAATTGAAAAAGGGACCGTAATGCAAACACACCTAACCGTTTTCTTGTGGTCTTAATCTCTTTAGTTGACCTTGTATGTATCAGTGAACTGTAGCCTACTCTGTCCTGTACTCTTTCCTATGCAAACTTCTAATAAAGTAGCCTATTAATTAATTAATCAATACCCCCAGTCAGAGCGGAGACCCCCCGCCAGCCAGAAGGGAACCACCCCAAGCCAAACGTTTAATAGGGATCTGATTCTGAATAAATAAGTTCTTGTTTGTACAGTAGAGCCCCTGCCTCGGTCACCAGCACTTTCGCCTATAACATATTCGCCTACACGCATTTGGTCCTTTCGCCTGGCATTTTCGCCTTGGAGGAGAGTCTTTTCACCTACCTGTCTGAGCCATTTCGCCTATCCTCAATTCTGCTGTCAGACTGTCCATGTTTGCAAATTATCTCTTTGTCATTTAAATATTATGACTGTGACAGTGGTGTCAAGTGAATCTAACAGTTTACTTGACATTTATTATTTACATCACATTTTATTCCTAAAAAATGGCAAAATAGTTTTTTATGCCTGTTGACAGGCAAGGTTGATTCTATAGGCTATTTAGGTGTAGCATATCTTATATAGACCTATAGGCTAATAGCCTACATATATATTTTGTGTAGCCTAATGTTAAAACAATAATAGACCTACAACACTGTTCATTTTATAATACTGTTCAATACTGCACCAAAGAATGTATAGTATCGGGACATGGATTAATTAATTATTTGGGCGCACCTGATTCCAATAGCTCTGTATTTATGTGATTACTATGGAGTGCATAGGATAGCCGTGTGTAGGTTTGACATGTAACACCACTGTCACAGTCACTATAATATTTAAATGACAAAGAGATAATATGAAAACATGGACAGTCTGACAGCAGAATTGAGGATAGGCGAAATGGCTCAGACTAGTAGTGAAAAGACTCTCCTCCACGGCAAAAGTGCCCCGCGAAAAGACCTGGCGAAAATGTTATAGGCGATTATGCCTGACACCCCTGCCTCAACTGACTGTGAACCCGGGGCGGTAACACTTATGCATCCCATGTCTATAATGCATTATAGTCAGCTTTTTTTTTTCTTCTTCTTCTTTTTCTTAATCCAGCCTGATACTGTTGTGTAACTTATGTATGAGTGAGCAGACACACCTTATTACATGGGCACATTTCATAATAATGATAAGGCAATCTGGTATCACTTCTCCTTCTTGAGATTCTAACATCTGTGGAAGTTCTTGATTCCCACTGAATAACAACTGCTGTCAGCTACCACTCATTGAGTGACCTGCATGTTTCTCAACTTGTGGTCCATGGAACACTAGTGCAGTGTTTCTCAACCTTTTTTCTGCATGGGAACACCTTTCATGTCACAAGAATCCATGGGCATTGGGCACACCAACATAATATGGGGGTGTAAATATCGTCACTGTCGGGAAGAAACCTTGTATCTCCAAGTTTCAAATGTGTACGTTTCTTCGCAAAGCAAAGACCTGCTTCATCATATAAGGCTGTCGCACAACAGTAGAGTAGTGAAGACAGCAGATCTACAAGCACACAACACCTCGCACCGATCGGCTGTTTTCACTACTTTAAATCATTTTTAAAATGCTTAAAAATACATAAATACAAGTGCTTTCAAGCAGTTTCAAGGGGCACACTTGACCCTTCTCAGGGGCACACCAAAGGTCCCCAGGCACAGTGGTTGAGAAACACTGCACTAGTGGACCATGACATGATTAACAAGTGGTCCATGTCTGTCTTTTCTTGGTTATAGTGGAGTCACATGTCTCATGTCATGTTCTGGCCCAAACCTTGTCCTGTACATACCTGTATACTTCAGGTATATGCCATCCCCCATGCCGGCATACTACTGTCACAGAGATACACACACACAGTAGTTACAAAAGGTAACATTTAGCTTTTACTGTAAGCTCTGGGAATTCAGCTTGACAACTCATCCAGAACTTCACAAGGGACTGCTTCATGTGACTCTTGAGTCTGTGGACATGGCAATTTATTTTTCCAAAATAAAAAAATAATGAAAATAAATATAGGGGTTCCCGGTCTAAATGGATAGAAAATGTACCTAACGCAGTAACCTTGCTTAATAATACTATAATTTCCGATTCCTTAAAGTTATTTGAAAATGTTGTGGACTTTGCTAACATTATCTTTCCTTTCTTTATGTAAACATACTGTATCTTCTTCAGACAAGGCACACAAATTCATCTTGCCTGTCTCTGTGTTTCAGGGGGAGAATGCTTTTATATGCACAGTGATTCCTTACTACAGAGATGAGGAATGTGAGGATGCATCCAGTGTTGCATTGGTGATTCAATGTTTGACACAACACCACCAGTCTTGTATTCCCAGGTTCAGAATGGCATAATTGCCATTTGACTATATTTATGTAATCTGAATGCATCAACTGCATTAGCTGTTAGTTTCCCTAACAGCTATAGTACTTGTCTGACTTTCTTCCATCCATCTTTCTTTCTGGATAAACTTTATTTTGCCGCGCTACTCCTTACTCCTCTCAAAATTTGGTGGCACGCACTTGGGCCATATGTCAAATTGACCGTGTGCTTGCATTTTGCTAAGAGATAAGTTATATAGTTTAACTTATATTAATGTATTTGTGAATACATTTTCTCCATTGACTTGAATGGGAAAATGCAAAAGATAAACTTTTCCCAAATATGGAGATGAATGTCTGACATCATAGACCACATGAGAAAATATCGGCTTAATATTGATGACATCAGGGATCTCCATATATGGGGAAGGGACGGAACAGGGATCTCCATATTTGGACATTAGTAATATTAGGATATTAGTGAATACACTAGGAAGGCTGGCATCCGCCGCACTTGTCTTGCTGCTCCTCCTGACCCACACCCTGCCTGGAGGTCTCTGTGGAATGATAATAATTTTTGGGCTTTCTCCCCCTCTTCTTCCCGGTGTAGATGGTCCTCTTGGGTGGCGGTGGCTCCAAGCTGATGTCCACTTTGATCGTTGGTGCATAAAGGCCTCCCGAGAAGGACTCCGCAAAGTGCTGCTGTCCATTAGCTTGTAGAGTAAAGCTGTAGGTGGGGCCAGACCCCCTACTGTCGTATAGTAACACTACTATATACAGCGTTTACAACCCCTTTCATATCAAGGTCCATTATTTATTCAGCATTTGAGCCACGGACCACCAGTCATAATTTGATGAGATTTAACTCTCAGGGTTAGGTATTTCAACTATGTGCTAATAAATAAATACAAATAATACCAACTCTCAGACCACCGTTTGAAAACCACTGCTATAATGTGATGTTCCAGTAACCTGGAATCCATACCGATTTGCTACGTTGTTGTCTTATTCTCACTTTGACTGCTATGAAGTCCGCCTGGATCCCAGGCTAATCTCCCAGACCCAGACCTGTAGAGAAGACAACATCCATCTTGTAGTGCAACAGTTATTCCAACAAACCAGCTACTTTCACTAGTGATTAGTCTTGCGTGACACTATTGGGCATCAAAGTATGAAATGCATTATATATTTCAGACTGTGGCAGAGTGAGAACATCACAAGTTATTTTGTAGAATAAATGTTGTTTGTATGAGTCATTGTAAGGAGAAGAGAATGATGGCATACATGTTCCAAACAGTTTGGTTATTGTACCAGAATGTTCTGGGAAACAGGAAAACAGTTCTTACATCATATAATAGCTCATGTTTAATATAACCTCCCTGACAATAAACCTTTAGACTCATAATCTCATAATCAAACAGTGAAATACTGTGTGTGTGTATGTGTATAATGTAATAATTAGGGTTAGTGTCATAATTCACACCTGTCGACCTCCGGCTACATCACTGATGGTACGTCCCAGTTGCATCCCCATGATATTTTGTTTCATTAACATTCTAGGAAAGAAAATGTAACCTCCCAGTAAGCTCATTTGTAGTGATTTTATTTTATTTCTTTATCTATTTCACTTGGTGTGAAACTTTTCTTATTGTGGACACGCTGGTGTGTATTCAGGTGGGATGTCTGCCTGAAACTCTTGTCACAATGTTTGCATTGGAAAGGTTTTTTTCCAGTGTGGACACGCTGGTGTGTCTTAAGGTAATCTAACCGATTAAAACCCTTGTCACAGTGTTCACAGTTGTAAGGTTTTTCTCCAGTGTGAATACGCTGGTGTACCTTCAGGGAGGCTGCATGATAGAAACTCTTGTCACAATGTTCACAGCGGTGGGCGTGGACACTCTGGTGTCTCTGCAGGTGAGATAACTGAAAGAAACTCTTGTCACAATGTTCACAGCGGTGAGGTTTTTCTCCGGTGTGGATACTCTGGTGTCTCTTCAGTTGGTAAGGCAATTTGAAACTATTGTCACAATGTTCACAGCGGTGAGGTTTTTCTCCATTGTGGATACGCTGGTGTATCTTCAGGTTGTATGACCGAATGAAACTCCTGTCACAATGTTCACAGTTGTAAGGTCTTTCTCCAGTGTGGATGTTGTGGCTCCTCTCTACGTGTTTATGGAGGAAGGCCTGAGCCTGTGAAGACTGGGAAATCACTCCTGAGAGAGAGAGAGAGAGAGAGAGAGAGAGAGAGAGAGAGAGAGAGAGAGCAATTAATTATGATGAACAGAGGAACATAAGACTGGCTGAAAAAAGACAGTCATCATCACATCAAGAAGAATGTAACATCTTCCCATCAAACAGGGAGAGAACAGAGAACCACCGTTTTTAAAGCCTGCAACAGCAGGCATTAATACTGACCCACACTCCATATTCTGTTCAATAAGCCAATCCAGAGAATCCACAGATGTTTGGGGTCTTAGGAGCTAAACAGATTAAACAGTGATGCAGTAGACCTAGCTACCAGAAAACATCACATTTCACAATACAATACTGAACATCCTATTCTCAAAATAACCTCACTGTAGCTGTCCCAGCAAAGGGGGGGCTAGGCCATTATTATTTTATTGTTGGTTTTGATGTAAATTATCTGCATTTCTGTTCTGGTGACATGGTGTCTTTGCATGTGATTTGGCACCCTCTAAGGTTCAGGTAGCATAATGTATGCCACAGGTAGGTGTCGTCACCTGATGCCAATCAGTTAAATAGAGGCCACTTCTGAGCTGCAGCAGAAGATGAGAACAGAGGCACACTGGGTGCTGCAGAGAAGAGTTCTCTGTGTCTCAACAAAAAGTAAAAGACAGAGCCAAAACGTGGTCTCTACAAGAAGAACATAACTCTCCTAAATGTTTTGGGTACAGAAGGCGCACACGGTATGTCAGTTTTATTGGTTATTGTTTTGTCTTATTGTAGGTTTTCTGTTTGAAGTTATAGTTTGGGTTTATAGTACTCATTGCATTTCCTTTTATTGTTTGTTGCATTGTTTGTTGGAATTATCTTGAATATTGTGTAATTTGTGTAATTCATTATGGCTAAAAATATGTATATTTGTCTTGTTTTTCACTGTGTTTTCACCTGGTACAAAATAAAAAAAAGTCCTTGTGAACAACAGCAGTTGGAGTGTAGTCTGTTCTGTACCTGAAGAAGACGGTTTGGGGCAGTTAGGAGGGAGCTCCAAATATGATCAGTAGTATATCAGTCAGACAATATCAATATCACAGACAAATTGTTGAAGGAAGAGAGGGTTGAATGCAACAATAACTATTAACTAAACAAAAAACGTTCCATGTTATCTATTTGTAAGGGCAAAATGGCTACATATCAATTGATATACCTCATTGCCAAGGCCCAGTGTAGCGGTGAAAAAAGGCGGCACCTGTTAACCATGCTAACAGTTAACTCGTCTCTGGACGAGATAACGGGCTGTGGCAAAGCACACCCCTAACCCCTTATCACGTTCCTGGACAAGATTGGCTTAGGAAGTGTTAATAGCAAGCGATTGTTTAGCATAGTCTAGCAACAGCACCATTAGGTGTCCAAACACCTAATGGAAACATGCCCCTCAAATGCACACTATTTTGGATGCAGCTTTTTTTATTTATTTGATCTGCTTTCCAAATTCAATTCAATTAAATTCATTAATTGAATAAATCAGCTAATTTCAGCCATCGATCGCTAGGAGCAACCCTAGCAGAAGTATTAATGAATAAATATCTGACAGTCGATGTGTCAATATGTTATGTAAAATGTTCTGTTTTTCCACCTTTTAGTCATTATGCCAAATCCCATTTTTCACATCCATAACACTGACTGACCTCCACTGGTCGTCTCCTGTTGTGTCCAATACTCCCAATCATCACTTGGTTCATCTGTGTCTCCTAGCTTCTGGCTGGTTACAGAGTTGGTGATTTGCCGCCGAGAGGCTGCTGAGGTGATCTGTCCATTCCTCATCATTTGGTGGAATAGTTCAGCGTGACTGAACTTGATGTGAACATGGAGGAGGTCATAAGAAGTGAGGCTGAACATACAATCAGGATGGGGACAGCGAAAGGACTGACTCAGGGAAGACTGGGACCTCACTCCTGAGAGAGAAAGACAAAGAAAACAGACAGACAGACAATGATGGTGGGTGAGAGAGGGCAAAAGCGTTTTTAAATCGTCTTGTTATAGCGCCTCCAGGAGGCAGATTTGCAAAACTATACATTACTCCAACAGATTTTGTCCAAACATCACGCATATCAGTATTAGGGCTGTCAAGGTTAACATAGTTGGGTTAAGAGAGTTGAGGCATTACATTTTGTATAACACGGTTCTATTGTGAAAACGTTGTGAGCATGTAGATCTGCTATTTTGACAATTTCTGCCTTCCCGACCCACAGGTTGAGAACCACTGGTCTGGGGAACGAGGAAGCCACTGATGTCAATGCCTAAATGAACAAACCTCAGTGATCAGTAAAACGCTCTCTCGCTCACTTGCACACAGACTCTCAATCCCTCACACACTCACACACTCCCTCCCTCCTCCAAGTCCCCATTATGTGCAAATTATTTCACACAGACCCTCATCCTCCACAATGTTACCCCATTTGGAGACCTCGGTTGAAAGTTTGCAGCTTGTTGAGTTGTCGTGATGTCAAACTACTCGACAAACTATCCAGCATGGCTTGCATTTAGCGAGGAGGGGGCTTTCACAGTCTGTAGGAGTGGCCCGTTCTAAACAAAAAGCCAGGTTCCTACAATAAGCTAACTGACCTGGTGGAGACCTGTGCTCAGAGTAGTACATTCTTCTAGTTCAATTTAGTCGTTATGACAACTCCCCATTTTCCCAACACATGTACGTCCTGTCCCTGTGTTTAACACTGACTGACCTTCACTGGTCTCCTCCAAATCCTCACCGTCTTCAGTTACTTCAGTGTCAGATTCAAGCTCAACTTCAGAGTAGTGTGAAGAGACGTCTTCATCACCATCTTCACTTTCCACGGGCTCCTCTGGTCTTTGAAGTATCTCCTCTTTAAGCTCTTCTTGTTCCTCTTTAATGTGTGGAGGCTCTGGTTCCTCCTGGAGCAGATCCTCCTCTTTACACACAACCATGTTCAGGATGGCTAGGAGCAGAAAAATAACACGGTGGTCAACACTGCATTGCAAAAAATGTCAATGTAATTTTTTTCTACTATGTTTAACTCGCCTGAGAAACCTTATGTTTAATTTTAAATGTAAAGTTGATGGGTCTCATGATGAGGTGTTTGTGTTGATAGATCAGTGGTATAGCTTGGTAAGATACCGATCTAACATGTGGAAACATTGGTGCAAGTGCCTTATATAGATGTTTTATTATTAGAAATGTATATTGTATTTTTTGCATCTGGCAGTCAATGTGTTATTATATAGGTACTTTTATTTTTATTTTGTTTCATGCCAAATCCCAGTTTTTCCACATACATTGTCCCTGTCCTTGCGTTTAACACTGACTGACCTCCACTGGTCTCCTCACAATCATCACTGTCTTCATTGACTTCAGGGTCAGATTCAAGTTCAACTTCAACCTCACAGTAGTGTGAAGAGATGTCTTCAGCACCATCTTCACTTTTCACTGCTGGTAATGTCAACATTGATCCACCAGGCCCCTCTCGTCTTTGAAGTTGCTCCTCCTGTTCCTCTTTAATGTGTGGAGGCTCTGGTTCCTCCTGGAGCAGACTGAAGCTCCTCTCCTGTTCAGGAGAAACCTCCTCTTTACACACAGCCATGTGCAGGATGTCTAGGAGCAGAACAATAACATAATAACACTGGATTCCTAAAATGTTAATACAGTACAATCTACAGGCTATTATAGGTGTTTCTGGAAGTCCTGAAAAATCAGTCCAGGCGCATACCACTAAAGCCCGGATCATAGTCGGGTCCACCGCGGTGTAGTCTTTTCGAGTCTTTTTGAGTCATGAAACTACAACGTTACATCATTCCTCGCGGTGGAGAGCTTTCCACCGCGAGTCCCGACTCCCAACACATCTCTCTGTTTTTACTATCAGACAGACAGGCTCTACACCCCGTTCACTGATTGGTCGACCTGAACCGGTCTAGACGGGGTAAAGGACTTCACCGTGGGCCGTGACTATGATGGCCTGCACTTATTTTCTGACTTGAGGTGGAAAGCTTTCCACCTCAAATTTGCGGTGGATAGCTCTCCACCGTAGACTCTGATCCGGGCTTTAGGCATTGCCACCTAGGCATGGATGGCTGCCGGCGTCGCCGGTTTGATTCCCGATACAAAGGACCTTTGCCTCATGTCACTCACTCCCCATCTCTCCCCCAATTTCCTGTCAGTCTACTGTTCTATAAATAAAGGCATAAAAGCCCTCCCAAAAAAAATCTTAAAGATTAACCCAAACACATCTTTGGGTTTGATCTTGTCGGGAGCGGAAACCACTTTACGTCATGTTGTAGTCCTCAAAGGACTACAATTTGGCTGGAGTGATCAAACCAGATTCAGTTTTAACCCAAAAGAATTACCCTGCGCTCAAGGACACACTTTTAGGGCCTATGTAATAAACCCCTTGATGCGGTGTAGTGTTGCTTTTGGAAAATTGGTTTGGTATATGCATCTTTTAGTTCAACTCATAGCGACTGGCAAGACTACAATAGGCTACTCAAGCATTTAATAGGGATTGGGGAAACAAACGGGGGAACCAAAACAAAATGCTGCTTCTTCTGCTTGTGGTTTCCACCTAGACCGGATCAAACGGTAGCCAGATAAGTCGACCTCTTTCAAAGTCGACCTCGCTCGTTTCCCAACGGGTCTGAGGCCTTAAACTAGATGCAGATTAGACTAAAATCAAATCTGTGCTTCTGGGGGTCCCTGGAACAAAAAGGTTTGCAATAGGGGTCCATCCGTGGAACAAACTATTTTGAGATGGGGGTCCACGGCCAAAAATACATTTTGGGGGTCCTTAACCACTGATAGGCACATTCTACAAATGTCTTCTAAATCATAACAATTTTCTGAAAAAAACTTATGTGGCCATCAGTGTTTCTCAAACTTTGTCATGTGAAGGACCCCCAGAATGATATGTATTTGGCTACGGACCCACATCACAAAATATTTTGTTCCAGGGACCCCCAGAAGCAAATATTAGATTTTTGTCTATTCTGCATCAAGCTAAGGCCTCAGACCCGTTGGGAAACGAGTTTGGGGTCGACTTTGAAAGAGGTCGACTTTTCTGGCATTCGATCAAACGGCCGGTTGTAAACGAATACCTGGCTTTCCCTGGGAAAGACTGGTGATGCGAGGTTAGGGAACAAGACTGTCATAGATCCATCTTTGTTATCATAACCTCACACAGATCCCACTCACATACCCATTTTGTCTCACCTACTACAGAGCCACGCCATCACGTTCAACCCAGAGTCAACTCAAAGAAAGGGTCGAACTCGTTCTTCTGCTATACCACAAAAATGTGGAATGCCTTACCGAAGGCCATAAAGGAGTGTGGATCACTAGCATCCTTTAAAATTGCCCTAAAAAAACACTTACAGGCAGCAGCCGTTCGCAACTGGTAAAAACCTAGCCCAACCCTACCCTCCCTGCCCCTTCCTTGTATATACTGTTTTCCTTGTATACTTACTGTTTGTTTAGACTTACTGTTTTCTTTTTTTTTTCCTTTTTTTCTTTACATATCTACTGCATAGTACTGTGTTCTATTTGTCTGTCATTCAATGTTATATGAGATACTTAAATGGTTTCCTGTTGAAATAAGCTTAGTCTTTTCATGGATCTCCTTTTAGTAGACCTTGTACCAGTGAACTGTACCGTCATGAATCTGTACATTTTCCTATGCAAACTTCTAATAAAGCCTTCAATCAATCAATCAAAAGCCATAACAAACTGCAAGTCAAATATAAAGCATGACAAATGTTTAGTTGGTAAAGGATTCAATGTCTGTTGTCTGGAGCATGAACACACGGAGCTCTAGCCCTGAATACATGACTCTCATATACATGAGTCATGTATTCAGGGCTAATGGAGCTCTAACTTCATTTGACGACCACATTAACATTACATTACAGTGGACAGAGTTTGCACCTCCAGTTGCTCGGTATAAAAAAATATCTTACTGCTGCTGCTTGGCTGCAAATTGCAACACTATTTTTTGTTTTTGTTTGCGGCTAGCTGCTGCTATTGTGGTAATGATCACTTTACAACAAGCTAGCAGTTAAGAGTAATTCGACTTATATTCCAACTTAAATGATGAGTTAATAATAAAGACATACAGACACTAAACAAGACATTAATCTTCAGTGATAAAACAGATGAAACACATCGTGAATTAGTTCATCTTTACCTGCTGTGTTTCACTGGTTGAACGCCTCTTGCTGCTTAACGACACTGTTTTGAAACGACACGATTTCGTTTTCTTTTTATTTAACTTGTATTAGTTTTCATATAAATCTATGGTTCTTTAAAATGTCAACAACAGTCAGCCACCATGTTGTTTTCACAATTGCATTGTGGGTAATGTTCTTCTTCTGACCAGTTTATCTAGACGCCAGTTGGTGTCTTGCTGCCCCCTACTGTCGGCTACTAACACTAACATACAGCGTTTCCAACCCTTTTCATATCAAGGTCCATTATTTATTCATAATTTGAGCTGGCTCAAATGCTGAAAAAAAATAGTTTTATGAGATTTAACTCTCAGACCCAAAACTTGGATATGTTATCCACAATTCCATTCTGTATTGATCTTAATTGGCA
Organism: Nannobrachium achirus; assembly: GCF_963921795.1. Lineage (NCBI taxonomy): Eukaryota > Metazoa > Chordata > Actinopteri > Myctophiformes > Myctophidae > Nannobrachium > Nannobrachium achirus. Next base: position 60,047,517 of record NC_137818.1, read on the forward strand.
CCATAATAGAGATAACAGTCAAACATTTATCAAAATAAAAATTCTACAACATTCTCTAATTGTGTACTTAATGTAAATTAAGTAATGCGGATGTTTAACAATAATTCAACCCTTGAGAGCGCAAAATGAAACCATTTTACTCTCTCAAGAGTTAAAGGACAACTTTGTTTTTGTTTTTTTTACAAAAAGGGTTCATATTTTAGATTGTAATTAGAGAAAAGAAAAAGTGAGTGTTAAAATGTTTTCATTTACTTTGTTCTATTGTTTTCTGTCGTTTACTGTGCTAAAATGTGGGGCATGCGTACGCATTGGGGCATGCATACAAGTGGCTAAATATGTCTTTTTAGACACAATAAGCCAGCAGTTTCTTTATTGCTATTTACAGTAACACTTCTAGTCCCCATAAGTCACATCCAACCATAAAAGGTTGCGTTGTATCTTGGGAATGGGCTTATTCTGTGTAAAATGACATATTTAACCACTTGTACGCATGCCCCCAACCACTGAAATAATAATCTCTAAAAGAATAGAATAGAATAGAAAAAAAATGAAATAATTTTAACACTCATCTTTTCTATTCTTTAATTACGATCTAAAGTATGAACCCTTGTCGTAAAAAACTAAAGTTGTCCTTTAAAGATCTATAACGGTCCATTTGGTTACCAACTCTCCAGACCACCGTTTGAAAACCACTGATGTGATGTTCCAGTAACCTGGAATCCAAACAGTTTGTCTACGTTTTTCGTCTTTTTCTCACTTTGACTGCTACAAAGTCAGTCTGGAATTATTTCTTCCTATCGCCAAAATAAAAGTCTGGGTTTCCGAGGCTAGTCTGGAATGGATCCCAGGCTAATCTTCCAGACCGGTAGAGAAGACAACATCCATCTAGTAGTGCAACAAATCAATGTAATTCATTATAACACAAATCATTTAAAATCTACATATCTCTATAATCAATCAACAATCAATCCCCATCTTGAGCATGTCATTGGCAAAAAAACTAAACAAACTTCCAAACCTTTCACTAGTCACTAGTCTTGCACGACACTATTGTGCGCCAAAGTATGAAATAGGGCTAAAGTCATTAATCAGGAAAGTAATCTATTGAATAATCATGATTCGTGAAGACAATCATGGGTAGTTGCAGCCCAACATCCATCACAGCTTTCATCAGTGAACACAATCACAAATTGATGCTGCACATGTCTGATCAGGTCTCATAAAAATGCAGGATACAACGTATACCAACATACCATGTTACATGATAACAGAAATAAATAAAAAGCACACACACACACACACACACACACACACACACACACACACATTATACATCTGTTCTTGGAACTCATCTGTTCTTGAAAGATTACTATGATGAATTCAAACTGTGAAATATAATAGACTGTGACAGAGTAAGAACATCACACGTTATTTTGTAGAATAAATGTTGTTTATACGAGTCATTGTAAGGAGAAGAGAATGATGGCATACATGTTCCAAACAGTTGAGAGTTTGGTTATTGTACCAGAATGTTCTGGGAAACAGGAAAACAGTTCGGACATTATAGTAGCCTGCTTCCGACCTTAGACCCCGCCCACTCTCAGAGTGGACTCTTTCTCTGGTCTGGAGCTGAGAAAGACTGGTAGGCGAGGTTAGGAGCTGAGTACATGAATCGGTATTTATTTTCGGCCCGTCAGGCTGAGGAGGGCACACACATGCACGCTCGTGCTGATTTCACCAAGCTGTTAATGTTGATTAGTACGTTTCTGGTCGCGGTTCTGTGTGGAAGCAGTCACTGGCACTGACAGAGACACACACAATCACACACACACACACACACACACTCCGCGAGCGTGCGTCGCGTCCACCGCGCGTCTCGATCACCGTGCGTCGCGATCAGAATAGGGCACAGTTTCAGACTACTGCGTGAGCTGAGTCTGAGATCAGGCTAATATAATAGCTCATGTTAAATATAACCTCCCTGACAATAAACCATTAGACTTAGAGCATATCATAATTAAACATCTTGCAATTGATCCTCCCAGCAAGCTCATTTGTAGTGAATGTTTTTTCTTTCTTCTTTTTTTCACTTGTTGTGAATACGCTGGTGTCTTTAAAAGAAACCTGAGTGACTGAAACTTTTCTCATTGTGGATATGCTGGTGTCTCTTTAGACTACGTGACTGACTGTAACTCTTGTCACAATGTTTACAGTGGAAAGGTTTTTCTCCAGTGTGGATACGCTGGTGTGACTTCAGGTGAGCTGACTGATTGAAACTCTTGTCACAATGTTCACAGTTGTAAGGTTTTTCTCCAGTGTGGATACGCTGGTGTCTTTTTATCTCAGCAGATGAATTGAAACTCTTGTCACAATGTTCACAGTTGAAATGTTTTATGTGGACACGCAGGTGTCTTTTTATGTCAGCAGAGTAAATGAAAGTCTCGTCACAGTGTTCTAGGGCTGTCCTCGACTCAGGATTTATGAAGTCGATTCGAGTCACGGGGGTTAATCCGACGCGTCGACGAATCGTTTTATAGTCTACTTTGTGTAAAAAATAAAAAAAAAAGTGTTGCTTTAAACCACATCGTCAACATAATACATTAAGAGATGAATTGAATACACAGTGTTTTCGGTGATATCGGTGCGCGAGCACAAATGTTATCTGCATAGCAGTGTACAACCATAGAGTTATAACACACTGTTAAAACAAATAAAACATCTCCGCTGTTTCAACTCTGCCCCGTCTCTCGGCAGCGTGAAGTATAGATGAGACATTCGCGAACGATTCCGCTCTCTTGAACGGCTCTTTTAAATGAACGATGGGATCCAGTCCGCAGTCGCGGGACACAGAGCACTGACAGAGTAATGAGTCAGTGTCGAGAACGGATTCATTTCAGAAACGGATCATAAAAAGGTGGAGGCACAGCTCTCGCTTGAGCCAGCAGTGTGGACATGTCATGGACGCAAACACAGCGAAACACAATCATTCATTATGGATTACAACACTGGAACAATTTAGAAGCACTTTAATTAGAAAATGTAACTTGTAGCCTACACTTGTGTATGTTAATTTGACTTTAGAAGATTGTTTACTTCGTGGACGTGCGTTTGTGCTGCTGTGGCAGGTTATTTAATATGGGATTCTGACAGCGTGCTTCCTCCTCTTAACGGAACACTGTCCCGGCTCCGAATGTTTTAACGAAGCGGCGGTTCTGAACCGTTCTGGCCGTTCCGTCTCACTTTCAACCCGACGCTGGTGCGAGACAATAAATAACTGTTCGCCGTACTTCTCATTGGAAGTACATGACACCAGTCCAGCAGTGCACCGCAGTAGGCTAACTGGTGATATAAAAAAATATATATTTTCGCTTCGACTCAAACAATTGGCGTCGATTCCCGGGGCTTAGAACGAGCCGGCGACGGCGTCGATTTGTCGATTTTTAGAGGACAGGCCTATGAGTGTTCACAGTTGTAAGGTTTTTCTCCAGTGTGAATACGCTGGTGTACCTTCAGGGAGGCTGCATGATTGAAACTCTTGCCACAATGTTCACAGCGGTGGGCGTGGACACTCTGGTGTTTCGTCATCTCAGATGGATGATTGAAACTCTTGTCACAATGTTCACAGCGGTAAGGTTTTTCTCCAGTGTGGATACGCTGGTGTATCTTCAGGTTGTATGACCGAATGAAACTCTTGTCACATTGTTCACAGTTGTAAGGTCTTTCTCCAGCGCGGGTGTTGTGGCTCCTCTCTACGTGTTTATGGAGGAAGGCCTGAGCCTGGGAAATCACTCGAGAGAGAGGCCTGAGCAATCAGAGAGAGAGAGAGAGAGAGAGAGAGAGAGAGAGAGAGAGAGAGAGAGAGAGAGAGAGAGAGAGAGAGAGAGAGAGAGAGAGAGAGAGAGAGAGAGAGAGAGAGAGAGAGGAGGGTTAACAATGGTGACTAGTACATATTGATCATATTCCTGGCCTTCTCCATAGCCTTTTACAGAGGGTGCCATTACGTTTTTCTCTGTGTGCAGCTTCACTAAACATCTTTTCACGTCCTCCCTACTCAGTAAGTGAACACTGAATCGGTGTGTTCCAGATTTTGCCAAAGAAAGCAGCTAGGTTTATGAAAATAATTCCAAAAGAAGCAACTAGGCTCTGTTTTACTACTTTACATTGGCTATAGTAAAATAGCAGATCAGCACATCACATGTGTCACATCACGTCAAGTCATGTCATTCAATGTTATATGAGAAGAATCTCAAAGTAAACAAGCCGCTGCTTTCCTGAGCTTATCCTTTTAGTTGACCTTGTATCAGTGAACTGTACTGTCATGAAACTGTACCTTTTCCTATGCAACCTTCTAGTAAATACTTCAATAAATCAATCCAGGAATATAGGTGAATATACCGTTGTAAATATTTGGGTTCTTCAATTCAACTCTAAATTCAACATTTCAAATGTAAGCCTCTATGGGGTATATCAATTATCATTTGAGATACCTCATAGACAAGGCCCAGTGTAGTGGTGAAAAAGAGCAGCTCTCGGCCTTCTCGGCGTTTGTGGAAGTAGATTCTGAGATAAAGCTGTTTCTTTGCATAAGCAATAGACCATATTCACACCGTGGCCATCTTGGATCACATGACTTCCTGGGGTACCAGCCTGCACAAGCCTGCATTACAAACCATTGTGAACAATGGAGCGATGGTCCCAAAATATGAGTTCTGTTCAACCAATTTATTTTTACCAAATTGACAAATGGGCAGATGACAACATCAACATCCCCAAAATTATTAAATAGAAGGGTATTATCCACAATATTCATGGTAGTTAGGTTGCAATGTTACTCTGTACAAAGACTTGCTACAGTATGCAGACTAGTGCTTGCTCTGCCTTCATATTGTTAATATTACAACTTTTTCTTGAAAAACGGATGCTAAAATAAAAAGAATGTTTCGAAAATATTTTATAAAAAAATAAGCCTCATACATGTGTTTCTATTCAAAAATAAAAAAAAGCGTAAAATAATGATAAAATAATTATTTTGGCCGTTATCGGACCGACACTTTGTTTACATTCTAGTCTTTGCCAGACCCAGGGGGTCGGCCTACAAAAGGATTTGTCTGTCGGTCGGTCTGTCTGTCTGTCGGTCGGTCCCTCTTTTCCTCTGATTGCCTTGAGTGCCGTCACCTGTACAGGACCAGCTGAGTTGAGTTGGCTGACGAGCTGCTGAGACTATAAATTCCTGTGTGTTCATGTTAGTTCAGTGCCATACTAGTGAAAACAGCCGATCTACAAGCTCACTACGCTTTGTTGCTGAGACTATAAAATCCTGTGTGTTCATGTGTTAGTTCAGTGCCATACTAGTTTTCATTGCGGGTCTGGCACAACCAGGTGACCTGGTCTAGTTTAGAATAGCATCCTTTTTTCAAGAAAAAGTTGACTATAGCTCCTTTAATATGATAGTGGAGCAAGCACTGCACAGATAGCAAGTCCTTGTACACAGTAAGGTTGCAGCCTAACTACCATGAATATTGTGGATAATACCCTTCCATTTAATCATTTTGGGGATGATGATGTTGTCATCTGCCCATTTATCAATTTTGTAAAAATAAATTGGTTGAACAGAACTCATATTTTGGGAACATCGCTCCATTGTTCACAATGGTTTGTAATGCAGGCTTGTGCAATGTGCAGGCTGCTACCCCAGGAAGTCATGTGATCCAAGAAAGCCTAAAGCAACATTCTCCACTGCACAAACTCCACCCCCGATAGCAAAAAGTGAATGATTTTTTCTGGTTGGCCAGTCAGGGAGTCTCAGGGACCAATCAGAAGGCTGACAAACGGTGGATTGAACCATGCTCCTTAAATATTATTTTGGATGCAGCTTTTTTATTTATTTGATATGTTTTCTGAATCTGTGATTTTTCAAATCCATAACACTGACTGACCTCCACTGGTCTCCTCTTGTTGTGTCCAATACTCCCAATCATCACTTGGTTCATCCATGTCTCCTAGCTTCTGGCTGGTTACAGAGTTGGTGATTTGCCGAGAGGCTGCTGAGGTGATCTGTCCATTCCTCAGCATTTGGTGGAATAGTTCAGGGTGTCTGAACCTGATGTGATCATGGAGGAAGTCATAAGAAGTGAAGCTGAACATACAATCAGGATGGGGACAGCGAAAGAACTGAGTCTGGGGAGACTGGGACCTCACTCCTGAGAGAGAAAGACAGAGACAAAGAAAACAGACAGACAGACAATGATGGCGGGTGAGAGAGGGTGCGTGTTTTAAATCGTCTTGTTATAGTGCCACCAGGAGGCAGAATTGCAAAACTATATATCACTCCAACAGAATTTGTCCAAACATCACGCAGATCAGTACTAGGGCTGTCAAGGTTAACACAATAACGAATTCACGCAAAATTCTTTTAGCGGCGCTATTTGTTTTGAGGGGCGATTAACACCCTGTGACTGTAGTCCGGGGAAGTTAGTGTGGGGATTTAAGGGGAGCAAATGCTAATTTAGTGCAATTTTCAGTTAAAGCGCGAAATTTTGCACAGATGTACACGGAAAGGAAATATATGCACATATATGATATTATATGTGACATATATGAAACATATATGTTGCATATATGCCATATTCATGGTAATATATGTTCATATATGTGGATATATAGGAACATATATGTGTCATATATGGCTTATATATATCAACATATATGCCATAGTCATGGTCATATATTTGCATATATGTCATACATAATGTCTCATATATAGCTCGTATATGTCTGACCTTATGCATATATGTCATATATAATGCCTCATAAATAGCTCATATATGTCTGACTTTTTGCATATATGCCATACATAATGCCTACATCTCACTTTTATTTGCAAAATAATGTGCATATAAGTTTTATATAACACAATTTATCATAGTACTTATTTTCTACTGCAGGTCACCCCGGTTGCTGGGGGGCCGAGTTATGGCCTTTTTAGCGTGCTGCAGTGGAGGGGGTGCTCCACTAGGGGGTGCAATCACTTTTGGATCTGTTCTGGAGCAGCCGGAGTCGGTGGCCCCCCGGGAATTCCCCATGAGCAGCCCTGTTGGAGTGGTCATTAATTTTGGTCATTTTTGCACTTTTTGGCAGCTGGAACAGGGGGTCCCTGGAGCTCCGGGGGTCCTGGGAGGGGTGGAGGTTGTGGTCTGCCAGGCAAGGACTGTGTGTGCAAAGTTTGGCATGGGGCAACGGTGGCAGAGATATGAGTTGGGGAAAAGTGTGACGTGACGGACAGCCAGCATTTTCACGCGACGGGACCAACTACATCGGACTCAATGTCAAAAATCAAGTCAGAATAAGTGTATTTTATCTGAAAAAATATATAATTGATGCTGTGTGTTTTTTAATATAAAACTAATATAACATTCCTATGTAAAATAACATCCGGATTTATTAATATAATTATAGGCTATTAATTATATTATTAAAATTATTTATAGTATGTATTATAATTATAATAGTTGTAATAATTATTACCCATTATCATTATCAATCAATTTATTATCTAATATAATCTTTGCATAAGTGTTGTTCATCACATGAGAAACAATGCATTGTTGCATCAGCAGTTACAGGGTTAAGTTCCCAAACTTGGTTAGACCAGTGACATCACACAGTGCTTTGATGTGCCTGCAGAGTGAAACTGGATTGAACCGGTTTGTTTGAATTGCTTTCAGTGACTCACTGCCACTGCCAGTGAGTGTGAATGCAGGCAGAAGGCTCTCTCATGGACTAAATTTATATCTCCTTTTGGTAGGTGAAATTTAAACAATACTTAACCACTGGATAATGTATGTTAAGAATGTTGTCTGTGGTGTTTTTGTCTGTGGTGTTTCCTGAAGGGCCCATGCTAACCAGTAGACAAATACAAAGCTAATGCTAACTGATGCTAAAGTTATTACAGTACATCCTAAAGGAACTGAATGTTCCAACTGTGTTGAATAGCTTATACTATGCCCTTTTGATAGAAGTGGCAGTTTTTTTGTTTTGTGTTATCATAGGTGCTTTGCTGTGTACTGTAGTATGTGTGGCTATAAGCTAACATTAGTTAGCAATTGTTCCATGTTAGCAGCATGTGTTGTTTGTAGCTAGCTAGCTAATGTCAATTTGCTAGTTGTTCAATGGTAGCAGAGAGTGTACAAATGGAACCAAACAACCCCTAACAGGTTAATTTGGTTCCATTTGTACACTGTTAGAGTTAAGGGGAGACCTTGACATTTTAATCTGTTGTTGACTGTTAGCCCCCAAAATAATCACATTTGAACTGCATGGGGACCTCCCAAAATATTCACATTTTAACTGGGGACCCTCCACCCACCAAGTATTTGGACTGCAGTGAGCTTGTAGATCTGCTATTTTCACATTGGTTGCCTCTTTCTTATATCAGCTGACAATTTGGCCAATGTTTGACCAGTTTGTATTTAGTGTTGTTTACTTTTGATGTTAGATCTTATAGTGGAGCTGATGTTAACACCACTGACACCAGCCAGACAAAATGACACACATCTGACACTCGGAGGCATGTGCTTGATCCATCATCATTTGTCAGATCATTTAATTTAATTTCTGGAATCAAATTGGTTTAATTAATTGATAACGTGTGTGTGTGTGTGTGTGTGTGTGTGTGTGTGTGTGTGTGTGTGTGTGTGTGTGTGTGTGTGTGTGTGTGTGTGTGTGTGTGTGTGTGTGTACTGTTATAGAATTTTATGAAATGTAATCTTTGTTTCTTCTTGAAGGTAGTCAGAAGGTCAGGTAATTTAGTTTAGCCATGTCAGGGTGTTTATTCCTAGGTTTGAGAACAACTGTTGTGTGAGTCACTCTTTCACCTGTTACCAGAATGTCATGATCTGTCTAAAGTATTCCTGACTGAAAGCCTTAAAAGGATGTTTGTTAACTTGACTCTTTTTTATTTTAAGTCCCCTCTGAAGTGTATAAAGAGGGTGTGTATAACCTGTGCTCGGGAGTGGAGAGTTGCTATGCCCATTGAGTGTAGTTGCTGTCTGCTCAGGAGCTCCTTTGATGATTAAATATTGATTGTGTTTGAACACTGCTCGAACCTTTCTTTTCTCAAGTATATTTTTATGCAATAATCATAGAAATCCATAACAGCTGGCGACCACGAAGGGACTCTGTCTTCTGTCCGTCCACATCGACGGACCTTCCCGGATCTTGCTGCAGCTACCAGGCAAATACATCAGCTCCAAACGGTTGACGTGCCGTCCGTGGGACGTCCGGGTGTCGGATGGGCAGAGAACAGAGTTCAATAAGGTACGAGAGTGTTTCAAATACAATCTGTTGCATGAACAAATTTTGCATGTTTTAGAGGATATAAGGATTCTGTTTTAAAAAAAAAAACAGTACCTGTGCAATCCAGGGTGCTATTTCATTATAGCTTCACGGGGAGGACCGTGGTAGATGAATAAGACCTTGCATGATAAGGTTTTACCCGTGGAATTCGGGGGAAAAGCTATTTAATACATAGCTTCACGTGATCGTGGGACCGGTGGTTATCGACGGGGAAATTGGCTGTCGGAAATAATCATTCTGGGTTATTATTTAAATGTGTAAAAACGTATAAACTTAAAAAAGGGACCACAGGGAGCTGTTCAAGTTATTCTCCTGGGTGCGAATCTGTGAACACACATGAGAATTGTGAACAGCTACGAGGGTTTCGTGACATGGTATTAAATGTGATATTGTTATAAGGTGTGACTGATCAGAAGGGTCACATAGTACAGTATATAAACCTTTTAAAGGGGAAAAGAAATATCTAAAACAAGGTGTGAACAGACTCATTAGGTTTGTAAAGGATGACGTATGTTTGAGAAACGCATGGAATGAGTGAAGTCATCCTAGGATATCAGTCTGTAGTACGGTATCATTTTATGTAACCAAGGACGGTTTGCCAAAGTGTCTGTTGACTCAACTCTGCTCTGATTCTTCTTTTCTTTCTCTTGTTTGTTTTTCTGAGTCTTTCCAGAGCAATGGGGAATGGAGAGAGTGGCTATTCCAGGCTAAGGGCACTCTCAGGGCCAATAGAGTTCATGGTGGAGAGATGGGGAGATGAAATATTAGAGCCAATCATGTTATGGCATAAACTTACTCAGGAAAAGTTCCCGCTTGCGGGAACATTTAGCTCCTCAAAATTAAGAGCATGTAGGGATGCTCTTGAGCAATATGACAGAAAAGCAGGGAAAAAAGCAAAAGAACTCAATTGGGATTTGTTCAGAAAATGGGAAAGAGAAGCAGAATATAGAGATGAAAAACAGGCTAAAGCCCTTTTAAATAAAGAAGAGGGTGGGGATGAGAAAAGGCATAAAAGATTGAAAAAGTATAGGCAAGAGATGCTCCAGCCACCTCCATATCGCACCCAGCTGAACCCCCCATTGGGCCCACCAGTGCAGCAACCCAACCCGGCAGATCCACACGCCCCAGCGCAGCCAGCACCTGTTCCCGGCCTTCAGCAAGCAGCCCCTCCACCGGCAGCGGCTCCTGCCAATGGAATGCACGACCTACCTCCAAACCCAGCGGGGGAGCTCTACGCAGCAGCTGCCCAGATAGCTCAGCAGGCAGCCACCCACGGAATCGCGGAGAAGGGGGACAAGGACAACATGGACCTGGCCACTGCTGGACTGGAAAGACTGAATATAGCTCCAACAGAAGGAGGGGGGAGTTCTGAGCGGATTGGTATGGTGACACGAAGCATGATGTCGCAAATGCCATTGATACCATATCCAAACCCTCACCCTCCTCCTCCTGCTGACGCCCAGCAGGAGGTTATAAACGCTTACAGACCCACTGTCACAGTCCAGCGAAACTGGACCCCCGATGAACTAAATGACATTATCAAAGACCTACCAAATCCTAAGGTAGAAGTTGAAAGGTGGTGTAAGGCCATTGAAGAGTTGATCCTGATGTATGGCCCATCAGGACAAGAATTAGAGACTCTTTTCCGGAAAATTTTTGGACTAAGATGGCAGCGACTGAAAGGTCCGTTTGATGCAGATGGAGAGAGAGATGACATTCTTACTGCACAATTGCAGATTCAAGGTGGTCTTTTTGAACGAGTGAGGGCTGCCTTTCCAGTCCGTACAGACTGGCCCAGGATACACAATACCAAACAACGGCTAGAGGAGTCCTGTGATGAGTACAGATCAAGGATGGAAGAAATCTTTCAAAAATGTTGTGGTGTGGCACAAGACAATGTGGCGTACAATGACTTATTGAAAACAGCCATGATAAATAATCTGACTCCGGCTGTCCACGACCGGGTTATGATTTCCTGTGTGGGCTGGGAAACTCAGCCATTGGACGTGGCCTGGTCACATGCACAACACGCAGAACGGCAGCTGTTGTCGCAAATCAACGAGAAGAAAAAGAAACTGGAGACAGCCCAGTTAATGTTCTACGAGAATAGGGGCCAGGCGCCAAGAAAAGAACAACAAATGACAGATGCGACGCCAAGGTGGCCTCAGGAGAAGAGAGAGAGGGGGGTGCCCCTGCCGGGAGACATTTGTGGACTCTGTCAGAAGACAGGCCACTGGAGACGGCAATGTCCCATGAACGCTAAGAAAAGAAGGACAGATGGCCAACAGGTCAGGCAGGGCAACAACCGACACCAGGGCCGAGGACAGTGGGGGTGGCAGGGAGGACAGCCGGCCACCTGGGGGTATCCATCACCCCCTGGCCCTTGCTATCCGACAGGACAGTGGATCTGGACCGGCTCCTCCCCTCACCTGGCAGCCCAAGCAGGCCCGCAGGACACCAACCGAGCCCGGCAGCAGGCCCTCCCATGGCAGTATGGACCCGCTGCAGACGTGACGGTGTCCAGCCCGGGTCAGCTATGAGATAGGGAGGTGGCTGTGCAAGGGGTAAGACTAGTGACAGAGCAGGAAGTAAAGGTACGTGCTGGTCAATTTATGCAGGTCTCAGTCTCCCCTGATGAAGCCCCAGTGTTGGATCTGCTCGTGAATGGTGAGAACATAAAATTCCTTGTTGATACAGGCGCTAGTCTGTCAGTTATTAGACGGGAAGAGATCCCAGACGCTCCATTATCTAATAAGTCTATTAACACGATTGGAGCGTCTGGTGAGCCCTGTTTAGAGCCAGTGACGTGCCCGTTAGCAGTGGCGCATGGTGACATAAAGGTAGAACATACATTTTTGTCATCAACAGTGTGCCCCGTTAATTTAATGGGACGCGACTTGCTGTGTCGATTTGGTGTTAAATTGGACTGTTCCAGCGATGGCATTTTTATGTCATGTCCTACGCTGGGCCTTTACAATTTATCTGTCAGTAAGGGGGAACCAACAAACTATTACTATAATTGGGACCTTTCTGACAGAAACTTATCTGAGAAGTTACATAAAATGATGCCAGATGATTTCACCAAGTCGGCATTGCTACGTTGTACTGCACATTTTTCACCATTCACAAGAGATCTGACCTATGAAAACTTTTGGTTTAAAATCAAAAATGAGGACGAAATAAATTTAAGTAATATGTACTTTAATGACCAGTTTAGTGCCGTTACTCTAAATTTAACTGAAGAGCAAACAATGTATCACACTTTGACAGATACAGCTGCCTACATCCCCCTAGGAAAGAAACTAGGCGAGGGGGGTGACATAGGCCCCTGGTTAAAATTAGTGATAGAGGCTGTTGATTGGCAGGAGTATGGTTCAGGGAACTGGTATTCACCCAGCATGAAAACATACTGTACTCCACTAAATGTCAATTGCATGATGACAAGAACGTCAACTAGCTCTAACTCAAAACAGGATTGGGAAACATTAATGGTACTAGATACCTCAGAAATGTCCCCCTTGCTTGCACAAGTACCAGAGTGTTTGTGGGCAAAAGACAAATATGACATAGGGCAGATAAAAAATGCCAAGCCTATTGGGGTTGAGGGTAAATCGACGTTCAGACCCAACAGGGCCCAATACCCTCTGAGTAAAGATGCAGAAGAGGGGATATCGAAAGTACATGCATCTCTAGTGACAAAAGGGGCTATTGTCGAATGCCCTAACTCACCCTGTAATTCACCCATCTTGCCTATTAGGAAGGCAAATGGAGCCTGGAGATTTGTGCAGGATTTGCGGCAAATCAATCAGGCAGTGTATACGCCTACCCCTGTAGTTCCTAATATTGTAACCATTATGTCGCAGGTACCGGCAGACTCTTGCTACTATAGTGTTACGGACTTGTCCAACGCATATTTTTCATTAGCTGTCGACAAGGACAGTCAATTTTGGTTTGCGTTCACTTTCAAAGGGAGAAAATGGACTTGGACTGTTTTACCCCAAGGGTATGCAGCAAGTCCAACGCTGTTCACAGCAGCGTTAGCGACAAATCTGGAGTCTTTTGTGCCGCCCGAAGGCAGCGTTTTAATCTCCTACATTGATGATTTATTATTATGCAGTAAATCAAAAGAAGCATGTGAAAAAGATACTATAGCCTTGTTGAAATTCCTGGCTGAGAATGGCCACAAAGTGTCAAAAGAAAAATTGCAATTTGTGAAGCAGGAAGTAAAGTACTTGGGCCATGTTATTACTCCTGAGGGACGGAGGTTGGGAAAAGAGAGAATAGAAGCTATTTTGGCCATGCCGCGTGCAGGCACCAAGGAGCAATTAATGTCCTTATTAGGTATTGCTGGTTATTGCAGGCCATGGATCCCAGACTATGCCGAGATCGTGGACCCACTATCTGACTTGATCTATGGGGGGAAAAAATTAGCTATGTCTGACAAAATTGAATGGACGACAGAAGCATTAGGTGCCCTGACCACACTCAAACAAGCCTTAACAGGATCCCCATGTCTGGGTCTACCTAACCACGAGAAACCTTTCAATTTATTTGTTGCAGAAAAGAATGGCTTCATGTCTGCAGTATTAACCCAGAGGCACGGTGACAAACAGAGGCCTGTGGGTTATTATTCCAAACGCTTGGACAATGTGGCCAGGGGGCTTTTGCCATGTCTCAGGGCTGTCGAAGCAGCCACAGCAGCGGTATTAGCAACAGCTGACATAGTAGCAATGCATCCATTGACTGTTCAGGTACCACATGCAGTCCATGCATTGATTACGCAGGCACGTACTGCACATTTGACACCTGCACGCCTTCTACACTATCAAAATGTGTTACTAACCATGGCTCATGTTACTTTGAAGAGATGTACGGTTCTTAATCCTGCTAACCTTCTCCCTACAGAAGATGACGGGGATCCGCATTCTTGCATGGAGCTATTAGATGTTATGTCTAAACCAAGACTAGATCTAACTGACATTGAAGTACCTAACTCAGACTTAATTCTCTATGTAGACGGCTCAGCTCAGAGGAGTAAAGATACCGGGGAGCCACTAGTGGCATATGCTGTCTGTTCTGACACTTCTATCTTTGAAAGTGCGAGGTTACCAGCACACCTGTCAAGTCAGGCAGCCGAATTGTTTGCATTAACTAGAGCTTGTATTCTGGCAGAGGGGAAGACAGTGACCATTTATACAGATAGTAAATATGGCTTCAGCGTTTGCCATGACTTCTATGCGATCTGGAAACATAGGGGATTCCTTACATCAACTGGAAAGCCAATAGCCCACCATGTGTTGGTAAAGAATTTGTTGGCAGCTATTATGTTACCAAAAACAATAGCTGTCTGCAAATGCCAGGCTCACACTAATGCTCTGGACCCCATATCACAAGGGAATGCATTTGCAGATAGGACTGCAAAGAATACTGCTGTCTCACCCTTCTCCCCAGTATTGCAGATGACAGTGCTCCCGGCACAAGTTAATCCTTTCTCTATTGACGACATTTCTTTGTTACAGACAGGAGCTGACGCACGAGAGAAGAAACTGTGGGAGAAAAAGTGTACATTGGACGCCACCAGGAACATATGGGTGAACTCATCTGGCCTACCAGTTATGCCGAGATCAGTTTTCCCATATTTAGCAAAAATCTCACATGGACAAGACCACGCTTCCAAATCAAAAATGATTGAGTTGGTAAACAAATATTGGTTTGCCCCAGGATTTACTACTTATGCCGACCAATTTTGTTCAAAATGTGTAATTTGCATGACACACAATATTGGACGAGGCTTAGTTGTGCCAATGTCAGCACAACCAAAACCAGACGGGCCTTTTGAGTATCTCATGGCCGATTTCATCACTTTGAACCCATGCCAAAACTACAGACATGCTCTAGTAATTGTAGACATGTGGTCTAGATGGGTGGAATGTTACCCATGTCGGGACGAATCTGCTAAAACGGTAGCGGATGTCCTATTACGTCATATTTTTCCACGATGGGGGCTCTGTAGTAAATTGGGGTCGGATAACGGCTCGGGCTTTGTGAACAAAGTTATTCAAAGTCTTTCTCAAAACCTACAATTTGATCTAAAAAGGCATTGTGCTTATCATCCTGAGTCTGCAGCGCCAGTAGAAAGGGCAAACCAATCTTTGAAAGGCAAATTAACTAAATTGCAAGCTGAAACCAAACTCTCCTGGATCCAAGTCCTCCCACTGGCTCTCATGTATATGAGAGGCAGGACTAATGCAACATTAGGTCTGTCCCCTTATGAGATTTTAATGGGGCGTCCAATGAGAATGACAAATATGCCATTCCCACAGAATAAGATGACGTTAATGAATATTGATGACGATATGATTAAATATTGTATTGCACTCAACTCTGTGCTTAAGTCTATTTATCCGAAGGTGAAAGCAGCGCTTCCAGATCCTAAAGCCGGCCAACTACACGACTTAGAGCCAGGAGATTGGGTGGTGATCAAGGATCTAAGACGCCAGCATTGGTATCAACCCAGGTGGCTAGGGCCCTTCCAAGTTCTTCTCATCACGCCCACCGCGGTTAAAGTCACCGGCAGGGAAACCTGGGTTCATGCGTCGCACTGCCGAAGGTTCGGCCAACGTTCACGTTCGTCCACTGTCCCACACTGAAGGTATGAAGATGCAGGTGCCCACAGGTTCGACGTGGGGCCCAAGGATTCCCTGGGCCATGATGGCGTTGGGTGTAGCCCTGTACCTATCAGTGTGGACGTGGACGACAGGGAGGAGAGAATGGTACCAGAAGGAGTACACAGAGTACCAGAAGGAATGGTACCAAATGCACACACAAAAAGAATCGTTGCATACATTACATAGAAGAGACCTCCATCATCCAAACTTGGCCATGTCAATGACACTCAGTTTTGCAGTACAAATGAACTACTCAAATTGTTGGATATGTCAGCACCTGCCTCATAGCGCAACGGCCCCAATATGGATGGCCCTTCCACTGACAGCAAAAGAATGGCGTTTCTATGACTGGCAAGGTTTAAGAGAGAACAATGTTTTGTGGGATTCTGAATGCCATGATCCTCCTGGGAGTCATTACAGGGGGGTAGGGGATTTTATCACTGCTAATCCATGGACCCAGTACAAGAAGGTCTTGGATATTATAGAGATTGGGGTAAACAGGCTTGTAGAAGTTGGAAAACACAGACTTAATAAGACTATGATTCACAGGGTGGGAATGGTAAACCAAACAAACATAGCAACTAATGAGTTTGTATTCAAAGTTGAAACAATCCATGTCCAGACAAATTGTACATTTGCTGAAAAAACGAAATGTATGCGAGGGAAGTCCAGTGTCAGCCTAAACTGTTATTCTGAAATTTTCTATTTCTCTGTCTCAAGTGAATTCAAAATGAATAGAATAAAATGCAATGATGTCTCTAACTGCCAAGACCAAGCACAGACTAAAGTAACTTTCCGGTCCTCAGACATGGGTAAAGCTATGCCAATAGTAGAAGAGGGAAATATCAAATATTGTTTCACTGGAACTCTGATCCAGGGAAAGAAATATGTAGACATAGGAGAAAGTCCTTGTGACAAAGAAACCATAATGCTAACCAACCTTACTAGGCCTTCATATCTTCCTGAAACTGTCTATGCAGTGTGTGGAGGGAAAGCGTACACGCACCTCCCAGCCAATAGCCATGGTACATGTTATTTGGCCCATGTCATTCCAATGATTAGAAGGGTGAATAGTTCTGAAATTCAAGAGGCCTACTCTGAACACAGGAGGAAAACTAGTCGTAAAAAACGGACATTAACTTGGTGGCAAAAAGTTCTCGGGGTGATAATACCAAATTATGGAGTCTATAATACACAGAGCGAACTGGAAGCCTTGTCTACTGTCCTGGAAAAACACATGAATGTCTCAGACGCAGCTATTGAAGCTTTGGCCACTGAAGTTAACGAAATCAAGGCCATTACTTTGCAAAATAGAATGGTTTTAGATATCATGTTAGCCAATAAGGGGGGGGCCTGTTCTGTTATCAAGACAGAATGTTGTTCTTTCGTGTCAGATCCCACTAAAGCAATCACTAAACTCCATGAGGATACCCAACTCGGGGTAAAAGAGCTACAAAAAAACCATGGGGGGATGTTTTGGGGTCTATTTGAAGACTGGTTTGGAGGTATCGGGAACACACTGACACGTACACTGATTCTGATTGTCATCACTGTGATCATACTACTCTTAGTTTTTGTTTGCCTATCTGCATGCATTAAAGCGGTAATGTCAAGAATTGTCGGGTCCACCTCTGAAGTAATAATCCAACCAGGAAGATCACAGTGGTCACCGCCATTCAACAACAGTGACATTGTTTAGACGATGTGGATTTGGGCTTATGGGTAGATGGGTGATGGGTCCCTTAGAAATAGTGACATTGCTTAGACTATGGGTGTGGGCTTATGAGTAGATGTGAGGTGTCCTTTAGGAATGGTTTTCTTATATTTGAAATTTATACCCATAAGGTATAAAAAAATGTGTGATGTGCTCTTTAGAGATGTTTTACTATATTCTATCTAGACGTGGGTTTTTTATTTGTTATTTTGAGTTCTATTCCCCTTAACGTCAATATAACTATCTGAATTACAGGCCAAACTAAGGTGGTCGCTAAAAGAAAGAGAAAAAAAATAAAAAATAAATAAACTCTAGGGCCGTCTAGGAATTTTTACCTTAAAGAGTTAATATAAAAGAGATAAATATATTAAATAAGGTTTTCGCCTAGACCTGTTTTCAGATACGTAAAAGACGGAAAAACAAATGTCATTACATTTACTATTAATGACCATATTCTATGATCAAAAGGGAGGGATGTTATAGAATTTTATGAAATGTAATCTTTGTTTCTTCTTGAAGGTAGTCAGAAGGTCAGGTAATTTAGTTTAGCCATGTCAGGGTGTTTATTCCTAGGTTTGAGAACAACTGTTGTGTGAGTCACTCTTTCACCTGTTACCAGAATGTCATGATCTGTCTAAAGTATTCCTGACTGAAAGCCTTAAAAGGATGTTTGTTAACTTGACTCTTTTTTATTTTAAGTCCCCTCTGAAGTGTATAAAGAGGGTGTGTATAACCTGTGCTCGGGAGTGGAGAGTTGCTATGCCCATTGAGTGTAGTTGCTGTCTGCTCAGGAGCTCCTTTGATGATTAAATATTGATTGTGTTTGAACACTGCTCGAACCTTTCTTTTCTCAAGTATATTTTTATGCAATAATCATAGAAATCCATAACAGTACACTGTAGGAAGAGTCCTTCAAGGCGTGTTAAAGAGGACTACGCAAATCACTGCCTTGTTTCCATACCTGGCCGATCCCTAGGGCACTTTGGGCTATGTAAGTACATAATACAAGTCTAACTTCCTTACTCCTCACTCCTGGAATTGCCCGAAAAGACAAGAGTGAGATTTCAACTAAATTTCAACAAATTTTCTATATGCTGACCCCAACAAGTTGATCGCCACAGATGTCAGACCTATTGACCTTGATTTTAGCAATTCTCCAGACAAGGGCATGTGTTTAGTTTTTTAAGGAGAAAAAATAAAACACGTTCTTGTTTTTTAGGAGCAGTATTACAATCAAATAGATGGGAGTGGGTTTCTTGCATGGAGAGTGAAAACACTTCAAAACGAAGCCTCAGAGGGACAAAAGAAGAGAAGAAACACTCAGCCACTGACAGGTATGTGATTTTGATTATAGTTAGAATTTCACATGTTAAATAATCTTTTAATGTGCATAGGCCTATAGTGCATTCTTGCTACTGTGGTGGGCATCGCAAGGGGGTCCAGTAAAAAGACAAGTGGCCCTCTGGTGTAAGGGGTAAAAACTGTCTTAACGTTTTTGAGAAACTAAACCCAACATCACATTGTAGCAAATCGCGTGGGTGCCCACTAGGCCACTTGTTCCCAAGCAGTGGGTCGGGATCCATATGTGGGTCGCAGACACATTTTTTAACGTCCCTTATATTTGTATAAAAAAGTAGTTAGTGAAAATGGCCTAAACTAGTGAAAACAGCAGATCTACAAGCTCACAATGCGTCGCACCGCATTGTGAGCTTGTAGATCTGCTGTTTCACTAGCTTGGGTCCTGGGCATAATTTCTCTTGAGCTAATAGTTTGGGAACCACTGCTCCAAGCCATGGCCCATTGGTCAGAACTAGTCCCAAGTCCCAACATACCTTTCTCCTAACCCCTACAAGTACATACCTTTCTCCTAACCCCAACAAGTTGATCGTCACAGATATCAGACCTGTTGACCTTGATTTTAGCAATTCTCCAGACAAGGGCATGTGTTTAGTTTTTTAAGGAGAAAAAATAAAACACGTTCTTGTTTTTTAGGAGCAGTATTACAATCCAGTAGATGGGAGTGGGTTTCTTCAGCTAACGACAGAAACCCAGTGTCTTGAGGGCATCGCACTGATGATGGTCAAGGAGAAGATGAAACAGACCTTCACCCATTGCCAAACAATGGTTCATGACCCAGTGAAGTCCTCTGAAATATTCACCACCTTTACAAGATTTCTTGACATTGCAGGAATGGTATGTCGCTCTTTAACTGTCTTGCCTTAAAGTCAAACAGAAATGAAAAATGACTTTGAACAGATCACATCCCTGGTCATAGGGTGAACCCATTAAAATGTATGCCATGTTGTCTGTATTCCATCCTGTCTGCAGATACAGGATTTCAGTCTGATGTTTGGTGATGACATCGCTGCAGAAGTGGCCTACTTACTCACTACATGCAGTAAGTCCTTGAACAAAGCTGTGGACTCGCCCAGACAGGCGACCATGTAGATCTGCTTCATAATGCTGAATCCACAACAGAAGAACTGGAAAATGGTACGCTGGAATTAAAGGAATAATACTAATGGAAGAGGGGATGGTTTTGAAACCAAAATGTAAACAGATTTTAGTAAAAATGTCTTTGTTTCCCCCCCACCCTTGTATTTTCAGGATGGGACAGTGAGATGTCCTCCATCTTGCCTTATCCACCACATGCCACCCTCACCTCAAGGCCGCAACGAGACCAGGAAAGCTCTCAGCCCGACAAGCCATTGACCACCTTTTGAAGTTTATCTAGGTAAGGTTACAGTTCAATTAAAGTTTTTAAGATGGCTCACTGTACTGTCCCTAATATTCACTCTTAAAACTATACTTTTCTGAAATTATGCGATGACCATGCTCATCTGTAATCAGCGACTGATATGTGTCTGCTTCTAAATCTAAATACTGAATGAAGAAATTCAAAAACTGTCCTGGGTGTTCCCAAAAGCATGATTAGATGCTAAAATGACAAAAAGTAATTTTGAAATTGGAATATCTCTAGACCCCCGGGTGTGTTGTTATAAATATCCCCTACCCTGGCTGGGTCACCCACCATTCACAACAAATGAAGCATAGTGTTGCAGTTGTCAATTCTGTCAGCTCATTTCTTTGTCTCACTTGAAACTTTACATTTTCTGTTTACTGGAGAGATGGGGAGAGAAGGTTGCCGTTGAACATGACAATCCCTGCTACTGAGAAAATAAATATTCCATAGCAATGGCATAGCAATGACTGTTATCAGAATATAGCGCTATTTAACACTTATTTGTACTCAACCTTTGAATATGTTGGGATTGTCATAATATGTGTCCCAGCACCCCCAGCAGCTAGTCATCTCGGGGACTGTCATTATTCCCTGTAGCCAAAATGATTTTTTTTTTTTTTTTTGCTCTTTTTTTTTTTATGCCACAACAGCATCTCATAATATCTAGGCTACATTTCACTTAAACGCCAGAGCTTAACTCTGCATGTAAATAAGACTTTTTTTAATTAATGTGAGAGATCGGTACATAATTCTGTTAGTCCTCCCAGTTTATATTAGCTAAAATGCTAACTAGCCAGCCTTTGTTAGCCGTTTGTAGCCAAATGCGGTAATATCGGGACTCCATTACTTAGCGAAGCAACCCACAGTATTTATCCCATTAATTTTATGCCACGTGTGTTCCAAATGAACAATTATTAACCACGTAATGTATGATTTTGTGTATTATTATTTATTATTCTTCCGCCGTTCTTGACTTCCGCTGTTTCTTCTTCTACGCTGGTGAAATGATCCTGGAGCGGCCTGGAGACGTCTGTGACGTATGCTCCGGTGCGGAAGCTTCCTTTGTCACTGAGTTAGCTTAGCATTGAATAGATCAGTGTCGTCCTAAACTATCTAATTCTAACGTTCAGGGTGTTTGTTTTTTTGGACAATAAATTGACAGCCAAGAAAACATGGATGGAATGCAATCGTTCACTCGCCGTCGGAAAGTTGACTTTAGAGTAGACTATTCTGGTTGACTGGCTATGAGTGGCTAACGGCTAACGCTAGCTAGCGTTAGCTAGCGCTAGCTGCAGCGCTAGCTGCAGGCTATAAACAAATAAAACGTGACCCAACTCTATTGTTGCTCTCTTCTACAAGCTCACAACGCGAGGCGGTTAAGCCTGTAGATTGTGTTTTATTATCAGGTCAAATAATCCTTCTGGCTGAAGTTACACAAACACTGATTATGCTACATTTAGCACAGTTAGCCCTGTTGCACACGTAATAGGTTCACTTCAACCTCGTGTTGAGCAGTTAATCCTATTTGCTACGTACGTCTACAAAAACCTTCATATTTCAAAGATAACGTGCTTACTGAAGTCTCACAGATGTCACAGTATGGTACGCTCAAGCAGAATTACCCGTATCTTTCGTATTGTTTAATAAACTGCATTTTAATCCGATCAGATGCCATTTTCTGTTGTTTTTCAGCCATGCGACCCCATCGGTTGCGAGGTGTACTGCACTTAGATACATTAATACCTTTTTAAGGAAACGACGACCGATCGGATTAAAATGCTCCTCATTAAATAATACGATCATTACGGGACATTCTGCTGGAGCGTACCCTATGGTGACATCTGTGAGCCTTCACTAAGCAATTTATCTTTGTAATCTGACCGTTTGTGTAGACGTATGTAGCAAATTGGTTAAACTGCTTCACGGTTGGCGCACTGTAGCGTCTTTACATTTAGCCCAATAATGCTTGAGATGCTGTTGTGGCATTATCTTTTTAGAGAGCAATAACTAAAGTTTAAAACATACATAAACCACTTTAGCCCTATGTTATACCAAGGCTATTTGAAAATAGACGATCTACAAGCTCACAACGCATTGCGGTGCGACGCGTTGTGAGCTTGTAGATCTGCTATTTTCAAACATTTTGTACTTTTACTTTTGGTACTTTAAGTACATTTGGATACCAATACTTTTGTACTTTTACTCAAGTACATTTTTTATTCTGGACTTTTACTTGTAACAGAGTGATTCTACATTGCAGAATTGATACTTTACTTTATTATAAAATGTTGGTACTTTTTCCACCACTGTGTAAACGTTTGTGTTCTCATGCCAATAAAGCTTCTTTGAATTGAAGATTGAATTGAAGATTGCTCCCCATGTGGCGGAGTCAGGTCATTGCAGGTTAGAAATTTATTTAAAACTTGAATATCTCAAAAGTACTATTTCAGCATGGCATCATTCTATAAGCCATATCTTCAAAACTGTTGGGTCAATCTCCACAACCAATATATCATTTTGTAGCTATGATCCCCAGCTTTCAAATGAAATGAAAAAATGAAAATGAAAAAAATTGCAATGACTGGCTCCTGGGGAGATTGGGACACATATTTTTTCCTCTTCATTCCAGGCATTGAACACCTGCAAGCT
This sequence comes from Nannobrachium achirus, assembly GCF_963921795.1. Lineage (NCBI taxonomy): Eukaryota > Metazoa > Chordata > Actinopteri > Myctophiformes > Myctophidae > Nannobrachium > Nannobrachium achirus. Next base: position 60,070,645 of record NC_137818.1, read on the forward strand.
CTACAGGGACTTGTTGAGATGGTTGGGGACATGGAGATGGCAGATCCAATGTGAAAAGTTTAGGTGTTGGCCATTGAGGTGCAAGAGCTATATCCAGGTATGTATAAATGTATAATGGATTTTACATTTTTGATGGTACGATTATAGTCCAGGTAAAAATTTGGGAGGTAGACGAACATGTTCAATATACATTTCACACTACAGTGAGAAGATTAACTATCTTAACTATATCCCATACTACGCTTTGTGATCTGTTAGAGCTAGAAAGTTAAGTTTCCTTTAGGCCTGCTTTACACTGGCAGTCAAATCCAGCCTAAATCAGATCTGAGTCACATTCAGATTGGAATCCGATTGGCTTAAATGGTCACATGGAACCAATCAGATTCCAACCCGGATGTGACACAGATCTGATTCAGGCTGGGTTTGGCTGCCAGTGTAAACCAGGCCTAATTAGATCACACAATGGTCTGTTTCCATGGTCCACTTGAAGAGCAGAAACTTTGTGAAATGTGTTAATCATGGAATCTTTGTTCACTGGCTGTGGACTGTGTTCTCGTTGGAACAGGTAGCCATTCACCACAGTGCTAAGAAGGACTGCAGTCGCCTGTTCCACCAGCTGTTTGACAAATTCTTCACGACTGAAGAACTGGAACGATGCAGTTGTCACAGGGAGGCATGGTGTTGTTCCAGAGCTCGAGGGCAAACATATGCTGGACCCCACCAAAGTGGAAAAGATTCAAAGTAAGTTTATCTTACACTTACACGTTTTGTAAAGTATATTCAGATATACAGTATGATCTCACCATTTCATTGGTTATATGTGGGAAATAATGTGTCTGACACATTGTGCAGTAGTTAGTAAAGAAATGCTGCCCAGCTTCAACATGATGTTGCAGTGGTGAGAGTCTCTCCCAGTCTAGTCAAATACTTTTTAATGTAATATTGTAACATCCCCCACTGACTGAGCAAAGGACCGAACATGGGGAAAACTAGCCCCATATAGAACCTCACTCTCCGCTGCATACCGTTGTGCTCCTCGAGATGAGGTCCTAAGCGGATATCCCTGGGCTGCTGTAGAATGCCTCCACGCCGAGGTAGAGGTTCTATCCAAAAAGTAAAGGTAGTTCCATGCTCCCAGAGTATGATTTTCCATCCCGCGGTGCATAACAGTATGCAGCAGAGGTTCTATATGGGCTAGGGGAAAACATGTTTAATGTGCTATTATAGCTAATTTCATCTTCTCTGTTCTTCCTGAGAAGACTGCGATCGTTTTGCCACCAAACAGTTTTTTTTTTATTAATGTGGAATAACGTGCTGGGGAGGAACAACTGAGCGAGTGACACCTTCAACTCAACAGACTGGTGAGGAAGGCGGGCTCCGTTGTTGGGTTCTCCTTGTAGGGGGTGGAGGATTAATTGGCCAGGATGCAAATGGCTAGGACGCTGGATATCCTCCCACCCCTCCACCTTCCTTGGATAGACAGAGGATCCGATAGATTCATCTACCCAGGATGGAGATGTGAGAGACTGGGAAAGTCCTTTGTGAATGTTATACAATGAGAGACACAGCGGTCGTTTGGACAACTGTAACTTAACTGGAATAATTGTTACTGACTGTTCCTGTGCGGCTTTGCTGGGAGTCCAGCCCATGTCACTTCTACTTTTTTGCACTGACCAATGGACATTTTGCATTCTCTGTAAGTATGTGCCTGTATGTTAATTACTGCCCCCCCCCCCCCACACACACACACACACACACACACACACACACACACACACACACACACACACACACACACACACACAATGTGTGGCCATTAATGTGCCAGGCTACAGCAGTCGATATGTCGTCAGTTCAGTTTTCAAATGGAACATACAGTATCAGTGTCAGTTGAGTTCTGCTTGTATGTGAATAAATGCTAATAATGACTTCAAGATTGTGTGTTTTATTTTGTATTCCTGTAGGTATATATAGAGAGTATGGTATGTGTATCATTTAACACATATATGTACATATATGTTGTGCATATATGTGCATATATTCTACATATATATGTGTACATACCAGTCAAAGGTTTGGACACAGCTTCTCAAACACACATTGAATAGAAGCTGTCCAAACCTTTGACTGGTAGGCTATGTGCATATATCTTGCGACCATATATAAACATGTGTGCATATATACATATATGTACATATATGTTTATATGCACACATATATGACATATAGGCGGCCATTTTTTTATATGTGGCATATATGTTAGACATATATGCATGCATATATTAAAAACATATATGTTCATATATTTTTCTTCCGTGTGGGGTAGCCCAGGGCTTGCTCTAATGATTTAGCTAGGGCGCCCGAGTCTGCAACCTTCGGGGTCGCCACAGCGGCCAAATCAAGTTGGGCTCCCATTGACTTTCTATACAGGAGGAAAATACCCAGATTTTTTTTTCTGGGTATTTAAGGAGGATCTGAGGGGTCTAACTAGGGGTTTGTCATGATGCTGAATCCATTGCAGGCATTTGTTTTGCAGAAATTTGCACAAAAAACATTCAGTGGGCTAGAAATGGCCTCAGAAAACAATACACGTGTGGGTGAGTATTCATGTTAGTCGGAGGCCTTAGGGTTTTTTTTTTTCTTGTGCTAATCAGTCTAAAAGTTAAAAATTTTGCACAGATGTAGCTCAGGGCATGCTCTAATGATTTAGCTAGGGCGCCCGAGTCTGCAACATTCGGGGTCGCCACAGCGGCCAAATCAAGTTGGGCTCCCATCGACTTTGGTGATGAAAAGTGATGAGTCATCACTTTTCAGAGTTTTGTTGGTGCTGTGGTGACCCCGAAGGTCGCCGACTCGGGCGCCCTAGCTAAATCATACAATGTTAATGTTTTGTAAGAAGAATCATTAAATATATAAATGCTGCTACAGTAACAATAAATAGAAGAATTTATGGATTAGACGCTGTGATCGGGAATATCGTTATCGGCGGGTACTGATTCCAGTTGATCGGTATCAGTCCCAAAAATGGAGCATCTCTACACGCAACTGTATAATAGAATACATTATCTCTCTCTCACACTACAATAAAACACATTTTGACACACACACACACACACACACACACACACACACACACACACACACACACACACACACACACACACACACACACACACTTTTTTTCTTACCTTGCTTGTCTCTCCTGGTTTTCCCAACAGGTGGAACAGATGCTGCAGGCTCCCTCTCCACATCTGAAAAAAACACACAAAATGATGTGCACAAAATAAAATCTTTTTTTTTTTCAAGTTTTCTAACTTGAATGACGGTCTTAGTTGCCATGTGCCAGTGAAAAGCATTGAACAAAGACACAGTATACAAATGGAACCAAATGGACCTGTTTTAACAGGGTTGACACTAAGGTCTCAGAGGCACTTGGCCATCGGGCAAGTACAGGTCATGTTCTACTTGCCCAAAGGTCATTCCCACTTGCCCGAAAGGTAAATTGTCCATTATAAAATGATAGGTAAGATTTTAATTAACATTTAATATTTCTTTCTTTACTTTCTGGGGCTGCCGCTGTGCGATAAAAAAAGAAAAAATATTTACCTCAATACCTCCAAATCCCTACACTACATAGCTATGATTGAATACTAAGTCTATGGTTTCACACTTGTTATTTTGTATATTTCTTTAAAACGGTAAAACGGCACATTATAGATAAACGGTGCCTTTATTTTACATTCCACAGACCAGAAGACCGAGCGCTCTGGCCACTGGCCACATTCAGGTGTTTAGACAGATATCTGGTGTTGTTTTTATAGACGGTTCCGTCCCCTCTCAAACTAGCACTTGCCCAGTCGGGCAACCTGAAAGCAAACTCCAAGTGCCCCAGTTTTAAGTGTTATTCACCTGCCAGGGGCAGGTGGGCAAACCTTAGTGTCAATGCCTGTTATATAGCAATAATCTTACCTCCCGAGCCATCACGTGACTCTTCATGATAGTCATCATCACCACCACCACCACCGTCTGACTCCGAGCCTAAATAACAGATGAAGTACAAAAAAAGAACAAATTGATTTACACTTATAGGCATTTAGCAGACACATTTATCTAGAGCGACTTAGATCTAATATAAAATAATATATATATAATCATTTATCTCACGATTATAAAATAAAGTCTTGCAGGCAAATTTTGCATCTGGGATGTATGCCTCCGGTGCGTCTCACTCGGCTCTCACTGAGGTCACAACCATTCACCGGACCCGTCAAAACAGCAACGTCTGAGAGCTGTACGGACTCTCCACCATCTGTGAAAGATTGAATTGAAGAGACAGAGACGCACAGGTGTTGTTGTGGCTGGTGTCTCGTCCTCTGGAGCGCTTCACTGCTTTGGTTTCTTGTGATGATTTCTGTAACATGTTTGTTTTAAGGGACGAGGTTGCTAACCTCATTCCCAACCCCCAATATGGAGGACTAGGGATTGTCCTTAGTCTGACCCCTGCCCTTTGGGTCACTAAGCTTCTCAACCGCGACAAGGTGACAATCCATGGGAGAAGTCCGATTTAGTCGTTGCCAATTCCCAACTGATCCCCAAGTGTCCTGCAGTTCCTGTTGCTGCTACAGTATAAACTGCTATGTGCATCAGCAGCTTCTGCATAGCAGCAAAAAGAACACGATCACTTGATCCTCACCAGCTTCCCACCCCCTAACTGTTATATTTGTTATAGCAATGTGCTAATAAACTAAACTAAACTAATCAAACACTGCCAAATGTGTTTGTTGGAGCGCCCGGCCAAGCTGGAGGCACCGCTGCTACTGGGTATTAAACCCAGCCGTCTGCAGTGGCGGGAGAGGGTGTGATTTTACCTCTACCACACCCAGACGCTCCATACTGTTTTTATTGTGTGTGTGTGTGCGTGTGTGTGTGTGTGTGCTAGTTAGTGTTAGATATAGAGTTAGTTAGTTAGTTAGTTAGTAGTGTTAGTGTTAGATAGAGTTAGTTAGTTAGTAGTGTTAGTTAGACAGACAGGGTTAGTTTTTTTTTTTTTTGTATTGTTTTTTTTTGTATTTATGTTTTTGGAATGTTTACTGTAACAAGGGACTCCAGGCTCACTGACAACTAGGTAATGCAGGCTCCTTCATGCTGCGGTCGTCCATGTCCACCAGGAGCGGTTAGTAGGGCTCAACTAACCCAGCTCAACTGGAGGGACCGCTGTGAGCGGTCAGAAGAGACTCCTCAATCAATCCAGACAAATACAAATCAATGTGACATCTCAGTGGGGTGGCATCACAAAGTGAATTCACTTGAAGAGCCAGGCTCACTCACTGGCAAGGTAATGCAGCTTTCTTCATACTGCAGTCGCCCATGTCCATGTCTACATCCTCGTCCACCAGGAGAGGTTAGGAGTAGGGCTCAACTAACCCAGCTCAACTGTGACCAGTCAGAGACTCAATCAATCAAGACAAATACAGAGCAAAGTGACATCTCAGTGGGGGATTCAAACCTGGGACCCATCATTGCAATGTGCTTTCACCTGAAGAGTCAGGCTCACTGGCAAGTGGTAGTGCAGCGGTCTTCAGTCGTCCATCCTTACTGGAAACACGTCCACAAGCACCAGAAGTAGGGCTCAACTAACCCATTTCAACTGGGGGGGACCTCTGTGACTAATGAGAAGAGACTCCTCACTCATGTCGACTTCCACTTAACTGCTAGCTCTGAACTAAATAAGATCTGCACCTGGCTCAATGGCAACAAACTATCATACACCTGGGTCAAACAGAATCCATCCTCTTTGGATCAAATCATAACCTTATCAAGGTCGATAACATCACAGTCAAAGTGGGAGACAATGTAATAACGTGAAAAATAATTGGGTTGCATCCAATGAAAAGATTACTACAAAGGTAATGAAAATAATTAAACAAACTTGTTTCTTACAGAGGATGGTAATTAACAATACACGGAAGACACTAGCGGGTGCACTCATTCAGCCCCTATGATTATAGAGTCCACGTATGGTATCGCAATGCCTCAAATAATCCAAAAACAAGGCTCCAAACAGCCCAAAACAAACTAATTAGGGCCCTGCTTACCGGCTCATCTCACCACTATTCACTTTTCAAGTGTGGGGTGGCTCAAAGCAGATGACCGAGTAACAGCATCTTGTAATGGGTCTGGTGTACAAGATACACTACACCACTAAGATACCCATGTACCTGACAAAACGTCAAGGATGTCTACAATTACAACATCAGAGGCAGCTCCACACATCATCTTCAACCCAGTTCGGCTCTAACAAGGGTTACATTTGTTCTCCTGCTATACCACTTAAGTGGAACGCCCTACCGAAGGCCTTGAAGTGTAAATCCCTAACTTCCATTAAAGCCGCACTGAAAAACCTATTACAGGCGGTTTCTACTCGAAACTGGTAACAGTAAACCTAGCCTAACCATACCTCCCCCTGACCCTTCAATTGTAAATACCATTATTTTGCATTGGATTTTAACAAGTTAAAAAAGGATCTCAACGTAAATAAGCGAGTGCTTTCCTTGAGCTTATCCTTTTAGTTGACCTTATACCAGTGAACTGTACCGTCATGAAACTGTACCCTTTCCTATACAAACGTCTAATAAATAGTTACTACTATCAATCAAAACCATTCAAAATTTACTATCAGGGTTCAATCAATCAAAACCATTACAAATTGACTTTCAGGGTTGCCTACCACTTACCTTTAAAAAAATCATTCAATATTCCATATTGGTCTGATTTGTTTGTGGGATGGCTCAAAAGATGTGCACAGATGTCATCTCCTTGGAACATAATTTGCCTTGATCCATTCCAAAGTTAGCGTGATCCGCGTGAACCTCGCTTTTCCAGACTCTCCCATAGGCTTAAAAATCATAACCAAATGAACGCTGTTTTCGTTCCGGTGACGTCGTCGTCCTTGGACCTTCATTCTACCTTGAAATATATTGCTGATCCATAAGCTTGCTAACAGTGCCATCCGGTGTCACTTTCCACCACTCAGCCAATCCACTCCCATTATACGGACATTTTCAACGTCTTCAACGCTTCTAAGTGACCTCCCCGTTACCCCAGAAGTACTTGGTGTAGGGTTGTGCGGTTTCCATTTTTTCTTAACCTCGGTTTAGGCCCCCCCCAAAACCCCGGTACACGGTTTTACACGGTTTTACAATCTTATAGATTTTAACGTGATAAAAAAATCTAAAATCAAGTGCTTTATTTATAAAGCAGATACAAAAGTTACCCACAAAAATGCAGTAAATACTATTGGGCTATACTAAAATAAATTGTAAATAGCCCAAGTCAATTTAATTTGTCATAGGTTAAAAAAGTCCTTACGTTGTCACTACACTGTATGTTTAAAAAAAAAGCAGCTGGGTTGGGCTGCGATATCTGAATTTCCCCCACGGGATAATATAGGTAACTATTATTTTATTATATTATTGTTGTTTTGTTTACAGTTGAGTGAGAAAACAATGTTGCACATTAAGTTAATCATTTGGGGACCACACAAAATCATTTTGGGACCTCTCTGGGGTCTCGAGTCTCGACCCACAGATTGACAAACGCTGAGGCATTTGCCTGGCTGCAGTGTGTACTGGGTCAGAGGTGTCAATTGGGTATGGCAAGCTATGGCAGCTACAGGGGGAAATAATAAAATGTACTGTAATCGTGCCCGTTGCTAAGGTATGGCAACCTGACTGGTGTCTTACACACGGGCGAGGGCGTGCATGCAAGACACCAGTCATGTTGCCATACCTTAGCTTTTTTCTGAATTGACGCCGCTGTACTGGGTGCTGTGTCAAGCAGCAAGCGCACACACTGCATAGTAAACACTGATGGAGTAGAAGACTTCTTAAAAGTTTTTAGATTAATAAGACAATTTGCTTGCATACAGCCGCGTGCCGTTCTGCATCGATTCACTGACGTTACATAATTGTTACTTTTAGCCTACGTTTGTTGTTGTTTTTCCTCCTGAAGGAACGTGGCTAAATCATTAGCATGCTAGCTCTTTAGTCCCGTTCCTTTAGCCTTGGAGGAGACGAGAGGCATACAAAAATAGCTGATCTACAAGCTTGTGGCTCGTCGACCGTGCAACGTGTTGTGAGCTTGTAGATCCACCGTGTTTAGCTTCAAGCTAAGCCTCGTGCATTTCTTTAGAGACCAGGTCTCCCTCCAGTCCAGCTGCTACTATTATCTCTGTGTCTCCTGCTCCTCCTTCAGGAGTGATTTCTGCTGCTTCCGTAAACACGGCAGATGCGGCAGCGGCGCACATGTCACGTGACGGTTTTCGGTTTTGGCTTACGAGACCGTCAACATTTTATAACACCGTATCAAACCGAAACACCGAAAAACCGCACAACTCTAACTTGGTGATCCATAAGTTGTGGACAGAGTAGAAAATAAGGAACTCCTCAAACTCATCACCAGCAGGTTGGACAAACTTTAAATCTCGTCAAACTCGTCATGCAGCACCCAATGAGTTAACAACCACCTACCACCGATGTGCTGTAACACCAGACAAAGCGCTCTAAGGCAATCCTGACACAACAAAGTGGGGGATTCAATTCTGTTGCCAAGCTGACGGAAATGCAGCTGCCTTCATATGCTACAATCTTGTCAAGTCGAGCCAGGTTATCTACACTGTCAGGTCCTCTTTGTGGGTTGAGAGTCGAGACTCAGATCCTCATCTCCAGGCTGAAAGGAAGGCGTCCCAGTCAACGGGGGCCCCATCGTCTATGGGGCTGGTGCTGCTCAGCGGCTCGCTGCGGTCCACACTCAGATCCCCGTTCAAGGTCGAAGCTGCTGAGGCAAGGAGCTGACTCAGCTGTTGGTCCAGACTGAGCTCCCTGCTCGAGGTTGAATCGTGGCAGCCCAGGTCCAAGTCCCAGTACGTCAGCTCTTCCTCTATGGGGCTGGTGCTGCTCAGTGGCTCCCTGCTGTCCACACTCAGCTCTCCGCTCAAGGCTGAATCCTGGAAGTCCAAGTCCGCCAGGTTGTCCTCTTTGTGGCTGGCGCTCAGTGACTGCCCGCTGCCCAGACTCGGGTCCCCACTCAAGGCTGAAGCCGCACAACCAAGGAGCTGACTTAGCTGATGGTGAAGAGAGCTAGGAGGGGATGGAGGCACACAGGGGACAGTGGAGGTAGCATCACTGCAGAGCTCTGGGCCCTGTGGCTGTTGGATAGGAGGGGGTGGATGGCTGTGTTTGGACTGTGGCTCCTCGCTTTCCAGACCGAGCTCCTTGCTCACGACCCAATCCAGGTAGCCATCCAATTCCGAATCAAAGTCCTCTTCAACAGACCCCAGCTGTTTCTGTTCTTCTGCACGATGGGGGACTTTGGCCATGCAAGCTGTAGAGTCTGGGCCTCGCCTCTTCCTCTTGAGCCTGCCACTCTCCAGGGGTGGGCTCTGCAGGGGTGGACTCTCCAGGGGTGGACTCTGCAGTGCCGGGTCAATCTGGATGGAGGTCATCCGCTTGTTGAAAGCACGGAGAAGGATTCGCTCGGCATACTGCTGGTTGACTGTCCAGTAGCCTCCCTTACGGCTGTCATCTTCCATCCGAGAGAGAGTGGTGAATTCCTTGATGGTGCACAGGTTGTGCCGGACGGAGCTCTTCCACGAGTCGGGATTGCGGTGCAGGCGGTAGTAGGAGAAGTTGTCCATCATCCACTGGTAGATGTAGGAGACGGTGGTCTGTCTCTTCCCACTGGCTTGCATGGCCATGCAGATCAGCATGGGGTAAGTGAACTTGGGTCTTCCATGGCTGTCGTGTGGCACGATGCCAGTGAGGCTCTGCTGCGTCCCGCTGCAGACCGCTGGCATGGTGTTGGTGGGTGCCAGGTCGCCGGCCAGAGGGGACAAAGGCTTCTCAGAGGAACCCGGCTGGTGGCAGCGGAAGACAGGAGGTTGTTGGTGGTGGTGGCCGGACGGCTGGGATCCTCCGCCGTTGGCTCCAGGGATGGAGAAGTCACAGGGCAGTGGCCTTACCAGCAGCCACTGCAGGTTGGTCAGGCTGCCATCCACGTCCCTAGAGAAGGAGGCGCTGTCCAGTTCCTTGAGTGTCCAGGTGGTGGTCGCCATCATCTCAGGCCGCGGGTCTGCACGCCACACGGGCAGCATGGCTACTACTACTCTACTCTGAAACCTCTGCTCTCTCTCAGATGTCCTTATGCCTCTGTGTGTGTGTGTGTGTGTGTGTGTGTGTGTGTGTGTGTGTGTGTGTGTGTGTGTGTGTGTGTGTGTGTGTGTGTGTGTGTGTGTGTGTGTGTGTGCGTGCCTGTACTGGCTCTGACTCCGGATAAGCGGTTGAAGATGGATGGATAGAAGGATGGATGGTCTGTTCGTGTCCTCCTTATTCTCCTCCCTCTGCTTCCGGCTCACTGAGGAGAGAAAAAAAAAGAGACCTAAAAGATTAGTACATATAGCTCACACACAATTATAAAAACACAGTGAGGGTCACATTTGATAGCAGATAACATGGCCTTTCATTTTAATTGTGTTTCTGTATTTGTAATCGATTACGACTTACAGTACTAAAGTAAAAAGTACTAGTAGATTGGTAGTAATTATGAATGGCCTATTTCAGAAGTGAATCCCTCAAACTTTGTCAAACCTTTTCAAAGTATGATATAGAGCTTAGTAGTTCATTATTTTGTTTTGCATTAATAATCTAAACCTGACAAGGGCCTCTGGTTGCACTTAACACAAGAATACTTCATACCACGCATTACAGCAGTTAGTATCTACTGTCAAAAATGAACACTTAACACAAGAATACACTTGCGTGGTATGACACATCTACAAGCTTTTTGGCAAGCAACCTTTTAGTTCATTTGACAGATTTAGAGCCTGCTGCATTTTGTCCCCGTTTCAAATTGAACATAACATGTGACAAGTGATGGCCAAGTTAATTTAGCCAGAATGAGATTGATGTATATACTGTAAGACCTTTAACTAATTTAACCATACAATCAAATTTGGCCCATTATAGCTAATCAATAAATATTAAATGACATATTACCCCCCAAGTCTCTTTTGCAAGCACAGTATGCGCTAGCCAAGAGGCAGACATGTTATGTTATGTTACATACATTCCATGCTTATAACTGAAAACTCCATAAAACACTTACTGTACATACTGACTACCAAACACCACTAAAATGAGAGTCACTAAAGCACACATGGGCAACGTAGAGCCCAACCGCAACCGGCCCTTTGACCATCTCAATAAATTCTAAAAAGGCAACAGCATTATGTTAATGGTTTTGAAGCAAATGCATTTAACTTGATTACAATTAATAGTAATTAATATTTACATCCATATTACATCCAAGTGTAATCAAATGTTACAAAGTTAATTGTTTATAATGTAACAAGGAAAAGGTCTAACCTAATAAAAGGTGTTTTATTAGTAACTTACTAAGTCATTAATAACTACAGTGCATAGCCAAATTTAAAAGTGAATACTGAATTGGCAGTGGGTTGTTTTATGTAGGCTACAGTAAGTAATCTTTTCATCATAACCCCAGAGTACACCAGAGTGATAAAATATAAAGGGACATTTCTATAAAGGGATATTTCAAATAAAATAGCAATAGTGAAAATAGCTAATCTACAAGCTCACAATGCACCAAATCACAATCTGAAAAGGCTATGAGAGAAGTTATGTAAACGAAGATGTATTAACGCTGTACCATAGGTGAAGCTAAAGATAACCAAGATGGGTCCTTCTGACCATAAATCCCAATCCAGAGCAACATGGTAGAGGATATTTAATTATTTAACCAGTACAGTGGGCAAAGTAAATCTATAATCGAGTGTCACCATGACCATAATCCAGCAAAGAACACACTGAGACCAAGACCAATAAGCAAGAGGGTGAACAATGTAATTCTATTAAGAAAAAACACATTACATTTCAGTTTAAAGCATCAATGTGGTGTTTGAAATTGAGCTTGTCATCTTAAACCAAATACCAATTTACCAAAGGGCACCCAAGCAGTTCAAACTCAAAGCTTAACGGATCTGTTTGACAAGCGAAAAGACGACTTGAGTGATTCCCAACGACAACATGCTATGAGACCCCCTTTTTATATGAACACATATTAGGAGAACTGTCACAAAAACTCACCCAACATCACCATAACAGTTCAATATGACAAGCGACACGACGATTTGAGTGATTCCTAACGACAACATGCTGTGAGCCCCCATTTTTAAATGAAAACATTAGCCAACTGTCACAAAAACTCACACAACATCACCATAACAGTTCAATATGACAAGCGACACGACGATTTGAGTGATTGCTAACGACAACATGCTGTGAGCCCCCCTTTATAAGTGAAAACATTAGCCAACTGTCACAAAAACTCCCCCAACATCACCATAACAGTACAAATATGACAAGCGACACGACGACTCGAGTGATTTCCCGGCAAACGACAACATGCATGTCATTTTTTAAATCAAAACACTGGCTAACGGATATCAAAACTCACCAAACATCACCATAAAAATATATATCAAATATGACACAAGCTCCAAGCGGCAGGACGACAGCGAGTGACTTCCAATGACAACACGCTGTCATTTTTCAAAATGTAAACACACAAATCAGTTAAGATAGCATTTCGAAGAAAAACTGGAACATGTCAACTTACCCTCTCGGTAGAACTGGTTGACGATCGAGACGTCCGCCAACCAGTCGTCGACCGGATCGACGAGGAACTTGACTTAGAGCCCAAAAAAGGAAGAAAAGTCAAGTGTCCAAACTGTCCAAACTGTAGATGAAGCGATGAAGGTGAAGTTGAAGGTGAAAAACGCTCAAACGAGTTCGTTAGGTTGGGTTGTAAACCAAGCAACGTTCTCTAGTGGGAGCTGGTGATGCGTGACTGATCCAGTTAAGGTTCTGAAAGCATCTGACGGCTTCTGAACCGCTGGTGTCATTTAAACACCTGCGCCTGATCCACGCGCGGATCCGCGCAACGCCATTGGCCCGCTGTTTGCTTCGCGTGTGCACACGTGACTGCGTCGGCCAATCAGCGTGCTCCTTCCGCTCCTTCCCATCTCCGGTAAAAATCAAAACATGCTCAGTATTTATTTAATTTCGGCTTTTTTTGTTCGTTTTAGGCCCACTTATTTACCAAATCCAGGTAAATAATTGATTATTAATCTAATTATTATCTTTTAAATTAGGGCTCTGGTTTTAGTGTCATAAAAATCTCAGATCGCTTTTTCGCCCCCCCACGTCTGTGCGTGTGCGTGCGTGCGACGTGTTCATGCGGCTACAATTATTATTAAGTAAAATAATTATAATTTCTTTGTTTTGTTTTGTTTTGTTTTTTCTTTTCTTTTGTTTACTCTAAATGACAGGGTTGCCCATGACATTTTCTGCAAACAGCACTCATCACCAGTCATTTATCTTTTCTATCTTATGGAAACTAAATATGTTTCAAACTCACATTTTGGGTTTGATTCAAGTTTGATTCCAAAAATAGTAAACTAACATTGCTGTTATTACACAAGATACTGTGTCAACAGATAGAACGTTGTCAACATAGCAGACATTCTTCTAAAAAAGTATCAAAGTAAACATGATATATAAAAGTATAAAACATGTAAATTAAGCTCAATGAAGAACCTTGGATTCATATGGAGCAGGTCTATGTCATGTTAGAGTGGGGGTGTTCAGGAGTGGAGTACTAAACTAATTCATTCATTTCGATTGGTACTGGAAAAGTCCTTAAATGTTACTGTAGGATAGTGTGGTACCAATGACATACAGTTATACAGTGTGACTTAGAATCAATGGATATTTTATAAAGAATATCTTTGTACTGTATGTTGATAATAGAAAAGCATGGTCTTTTTTAACAAGCATGATGCATAACATGGCATATTTTGGGCATAACATACACTATCCTGTGTGTGTGTGTGTGTGTGTGTGTGTGTGTGTGTGTGTGTGTGTGTGTGTGTGTGTGTGTGTGTGTGTGTGTGTGTTGTTGTTGTTGTTGTTGTCCAACAGGCATCTGGAGATGATGGAGTCCAGGAAGATCTCGTGGGCAGCGATGATGTGATCCAAGTCTTGAGCCTGCTCGACTTCCTTCAACAGCTCATCCCAGGAGCACTACAGTACCTACACGTGCGCGCGCACACACACACACACACACACACACAGCACACACACACACACACACACACACACACACACACACACACACACACACACACACACACACACACACACGTATGAGAAGACATACAATTTACTATACTGTAATCAGTATGCACAGCATGTTAATTAGTAGTGAAAATAGGCGATCTACAAGCTCACAATGTGGTGCGAAGCAACGCATTGTGAGCTTGTAGATCTGCTGTTCTCAATAGTTTGGGTCCCGGGCAAAGGTCTAATTTCTCTTTTGGGTCTTGAGCTAAAAAGTTTGGGAACCACTGCACTAGAGTCCTACTAGCAGACAGAGGTCATCATCACACACGTGTAACTCGGCTGTTTTCATGATAGTTGTTCTATGATGTCGGCCAGGAGAACACGTCATTCATTCATTCATCTCAAATAACTTTTCTGTGTGACGCTGTTCTGCTAATGTGTAGTGAACATGAGGTGTAACATTATCTGTCTTATGGTAATCTGTTGTTTGCTTTATGGTAATGTTTTACAACCAAAGTAATGTTTATTATCATTCATCTTTGGCCAGTATGGTTGTAGCACAAGGTACCTCTGTGGTCAGAATGTAAACAAACAGTCTATGCTGTTTTGATATGCTGCTTTATAAGAAAAAAAAAAAAAGTATGGAGTGATGTGTGATTTGCATTTGTGAGTCCTAATTAGTATTATGTGTTAAACCCAGGTTACAGTCATGTTTACAGGGCTCCCATGATCATGACATTCCTGTAAATATTTAGAAATGAGAAAAACAGTTTTCCAAACAGGTTTGGATTTAATAATTAACTATTTCAAAATGTGTGTATATACGGTACATTGTTTTTGTCTAGCATTGCGTGAAATATGTAACATGGTAGAATGTAGTGCTGCGCTGCACGAGCTGTCTGAGTGCGGCCTAATGTATACAGGACATCACGTCACGAAAATAATAGATGTACAGGCTAACAGCATGTTGCACCGTGATATGTTGTTAGCTTGTAGATCTGTTCTTTCTGTCACCTGACACCTTTGCTCAGTCTTGGTGCATTGATAGCACACTGAAGTAAGAGACTCATTATTGCACTGTGATTGCTATAGACCTGGAAATGTGATTAAATATTTTGGAAAAGTTATAGAAAGGTTTTGGAAATTCATTGTTGAAAATATGTGGGAATCCTGTGTTTATTATTGACGTAAAAGAAGACTAAATGGATTGTGGTTTTTGCCTTGTCTGTGACTGTGAGAGACATGTGTGTCATTCATATCACATCACTTTTCTGTGTGACTCTCTTCTGTTTAAAGTGGACAGCGTGGGGAAAGAGGACTGCTCATCGTGCATGTGGAGAACTGCTTATCGCGCCTCCCACTGCACAACATTCTCCTTTTTATTTATCTAAATTATTTGGACTGAGGACAATTATAAAGGGTCCGTTACGATTTAATTTGTTATCCTTGAGGACTGTTCAGTCTTAGTATCTCAGAAAGGGCAGTGGGTCAATGTCATTTTGTATAGACATACAATTTACATGACTGTTCATTAGACTTTATTATATATTCTTAGATATCTCTGCTGTCGGGCCGAAACCTCCTAACTCCAAAATGTTAATTTCGGGAAAATTTGCTCAAGTGGAATTAGGAGGTTTTGACCGAAGGGCTTTTTACTACTTTTCATTGGTTCAATATTATTTTAACCCACACACAGACGTAAAGGGTGTTCAATAGCACATATTTATGGAAAAAAAGAGAGGGCCAATCGGGTGGAGTTAGTTGGTTTGGCAGAAAGTGTGGAGTTAGGAGGTTTTGTCCCAAGCACTTTTTACTACTTTCCATTGGTTCAATATTATTTTAACCAACACTCAGATGTAAAGGGTGTCCAATAGCCCTATGATTTATGCCAAAACAATCTAAAACCTCAAAAATGGAGTTAAGAGGTTTTGGGCAGACAGTGACGATATGTTATAATATCAATTCATTATATGTTCACTATGCCTGTTCAGACAGAGATCAATCATCATCACACACTGTATACATTATATATGCCCTGCTAAGCATAAGTACTGCATATATAGTGAAATATGAATTTAGATTTGATCTCCCAAGTACCCTTAGTTTGGAAGAGAATTGTCCTGGATATTGTTTAGTAGATGTATGAGTGTCATTTTTGAGAGAGCAAGAGAGAGAGAGAGATCTACATCCTAGTTGTGACCTGTGACATTTAAGCTGTATATTATTTGTTAGGACAGATGGTAAACATATCCATTCCACAGGGTCACAACGTGTCTAGTTGCCTGTTATGACCCTGGATACACGCTGATCCAACTACGGGTATAAACAGACAATAACACAACAAAAATAATTGAGAACATATACCGGTATATAGGCTTTTAAATGTTTGAGGCAGTGGCACTATGTTTGGTAAAGCATTAAATTGCTGGTGGAGTTTGCAAATCACTGCCTTTTCAGCAAAACGGCACGTTGCAGACACTGGATGAATATGCAACATGCTCATATTGGCCGGGGACCCAGTCACCAAAATGGGAGAGGACCTGTGATTTTCTGCCGTAGGCCTACTTTTTATTTCTGTTTTATCTATTAGTTTGGTCATTAAGGTCCACAGAATGAGAGGCCTGCTCTGCTGGAAACATCGCGAAAAAAAAGTTATGGCCATTTGTATATTCACTGTCCCATTGACTCCACTAGAAATATAAAAAAAAAGAAAAAAAGTCTGCTTTAATTAGCATGTGAGGGGTCAAACTAGGGGTTCTTCATGATTCTGAATCCATTGCAAGCATTTGTTTTGCATGAAAAACATTCCTTGGGCTAGATATCGGCCCCCCAAAACAGTAAAAAGTGATGAGTCATCACTTTTTTTCCACTTTTCACAGTTTTGGGCTGCCGAAAGTTAACCCAAGCAATGTTTTTTATGCAAAACAAATTATTGCAATGGATTCAGAATCATGAAGAACCCCTAGTTTGACCCCTCACATGCTAATTAAAGCAGATGTTTTTCCTTTTTTTTATATTTCTAGAGGAATCAATGGGACAGTGAATATACAAATGGCCATAACCTTTTTTCGCGATGTCTCCGGCAGAGCAGGCCTCTCATTATGTGGACCTTAATGACCAAACTAATAGATAAAACAGAAATAAAAAGTACGGCAGAAAATCACAGGTCCTACCCTATTCCTTGAGCTTTTGGGCTTGTGGATCCCCGGCTATATAGGCTAACGGGTATGTATAATTGGTCTTAACTACTTTTCAATAGTTACTCCACAGATTATCTAATCGGCTGGCCACCATGAGACTATCATGAGCCAAAAGAGCATCGGGGTAGCTCTATGACATGCCCAGAACCAGTGATTTAAACTACAATATATACAAGATACAAATTAGCTACAGTTTAACCACAAAGGACAATGTGTTTTGATCTTTATTTAGTTTTTTCTTCCTTATCAGAGGACTGGAGTGACCAATCCTTCAATCAAAATGACTTTGAAGCAGACACCCAAAGTAGCACATCCTCCAGTTATTCACTCCACTTTTCCAGAACAACCTGCAGAACATGTGATGGACATTGATGCAGGGGATTCAGACGTGCCCCAGCTATGTTCTGAATATGTGAATGACATATACTGTATGCATATTGGGTCTAGAGGTATGTGATGCTAGAGGCATGTTTTTTACTACATGATATGACCTGGTGTCGTGCAGCAGTGTAATGAAAAGTGTTTTTGTATGGGTGAACTGTGAACCTGGTACTTAACGGAGTAGTTCACCCTCAAAATGATTTTTTTTCTATTGATTACTCACCTCATGGAGACTTGAGTTCAATACTTGTTTTAGTTTTTTTGTCGCATTCCTAAGACAAAAATGTGATTATAGTAAATGTACCCCCGGATGGGGACCCAAATGGATTTGAGACCCCATCCGGAATCAATGGGGGTAGTCGAGCAGGAAACCCTCAAAAAAGGCCTTAGTTTTTTAGATACCCCCATCCGAGTTAGAACCAAGCGCAACCATGTTTTTTCTCATCTTTAGGGTCTCCCATTAATGAAATGGATTGTTGCGAAATTATATTGTGGTCTGAAATTAGTTTTTTTCTTTTCACCTACCCCAATCTCTGAAAAAGGCAAATCCGAATAGGGAAAAGGAAGCAAAAAAGCAATTTGCTGAGGTATGAACTTAAAAAGAAATACTGAAATATTGTCCTTTAAACATACCTTTAGTTTAGGGCGGAAATTGTATTTTTGTGGTGAGGACTCTACTTTCTCTTTACAAGAAAAATATACATTTATGTCAAATAAGCTGTTACTGCATTGCCTAGGATGCTATTAAACAATATCCAGTGGTTGTGTGGAGATATCTAGTACAGTTCTATTGCAAATCAGATTTAGACATAGTCCAGCAGTAGAGGCCCTCAGATTTTGAGATACGGTTCCCTGAGTTAGAAATCTTCATAACCTTCATTGCTGAGGTATGAACCCGGTCTCTGCCCTACATCACCAAAAAGTCAGAATGTAATTTACCTTAAGACATACTAAATGGTAAATAGTAAATGGTGCATTTATAGAGCGCCTTTATCCAAGGTGATTTACATAGATTGTGGATTATTCACCCATTTACACACACTTTCATACACCAATGGAGGAGGAAACCATGCAAGGCACCAACTTGCTCATCGTGAGCAGTTAGGGGTTCAGAGTCTTGCTCAAGGACTCTTCAACACTAACTCTGGGGGAGCCTGGGATCAAACTGGGAACCCTCCGTGTTTTAATAACAACTACAACTACGTTCATTTATTTCCTCATCAATTTCAGGTGCTGTACATCATTGGTTCTCAAAGTGGGGTCCGGGGACCCCCAGGGGTCGTTGAAGGAGCTCCAGGGGGTCCCTACTCCCCAGCTAAATGATAGTTAGGAACCAAATGGACCCTTTTGGGTATGTTACTCAAAGAGTGTACAAATGGAACCAAATGGACCCGGTTCAATTTGTACACTGTCAGAGTTAAATTAACATTGATTTTACAATATAAAGTGGGGTCTCAAAAATAGAAATGCCACTAATTCAAATGGGGGTCTGACTTGTAGCCTAATGTATGTCAAACTGGGGGTACTTGAAATTAAAATGGTTGGGAATCACTGCTAGAGCCATACAAATCTTGGGGGTCCCTGGAATATCTTCAAATGGCGGTCAATAAGTGTCAATTCGGGGGTCCTTGACATGAAACAGTTTGAGAACCACGGCTGTAAGCCTACATGATGAAGATGCTGAACTTGATGGGTGAAACAAACATTATCTTTCTTTCTTTATTAGAGATACATTGATAGGCTAGAATAGATATACAGTATATATGTGCGTGTGTGTTTGTGTGTGTGTGTGTGTGTGTGTGTGTGTGTGTGTGTGTGTGTGTGTGTGTGTGTGTGTGTGTGTGTGTGTGTGTGTGACAATTAGTTGATTTGTTATGAATACTTCACACGTCTTGTTTGTAAGATAATTCTATTATCAATGACCAACTTTGTCCACCTCATTGTGTGAACATAAGCCTTGATGCTGCATTCACACTGTCACATACAAAGCTACAGGCTACTATTCATTTTCAATGGAAGCCAGCATGAAGACACAAAGACACCCATGGATCTGTTAAACTACTTCCAAAACGTCAAACAATCACAACACCACATTTTGTTCTACTGCTATGCCACCAAAATGTGGAATGCCCTAAGTCTATCACCAGAAATGCCCCCAGTAGTTTTTGATTAATACTTGTTTATATGTCATTTTGTTATAGAATTGCATATTACACGGGGCCCCAATGAAAACATGCCATAGTGCATTCTTGGATTCAATCCTTAATAGCATACTTTTGCATATAACTGTACTTTCTGTTCATGTTTTTTTGCAAACTATTAAATCAACGACAACAACGTAGCTTTGTATCTTTTGTATTCGCCCGTGAACGTAGCATAAACACATTTGTTTCAGCTGCTCCAGTCAGGGTTCATCCGTATCCACCTCTTTCTGTTGGGCGCGCGTGTGTGTGTGTGTGTGTGTGTGTGTGTGTGTGTGTGTGTGTGTGTGTGTGTGTGTGTGTGTGTGTGTGTGTGTGTGTGTCGCTCTCTCTCTCAAAAAGCAAAAAGAGAGAGGGCGAGAGTGCACGAGAGAGAGAGGTTGCAACTGTCCAAAAGCAAAAAGGTCTACAACATAGATGAATTCATGTTCTATGTAGCCTACTATGTTCAACACATCCAAAATGCCCATCGCTTACTAGCAGGCAGTTTTAATGGGGAGGGACTTTTGTATGGATCTTCGAGCAAAAGACATTTTGCTTAATGGATGACATGTAAACATTATCCATAATTTTCCAGTAAAGCCTGATAAAAGTATTAAACTCCCTGCCCCCCTGTAACTTATGTATGAGTGAGCAGACACACATACCTTATTACATCTGCACATTTCATAATAATGATAAGGCAATCTGGTATCACTTCTCCTTCTTGAGATTCTAACATCTTTTCTGTGGAAGTTCTTGATTCCCATGCAGTAACAAAACTGCTGTCAGCTACCAGTCATTGAGTGACCTGCATGTTTCTCAACTTGTGGTCCATGGAACACTAGTGGACCATGACATGATTAACGGGTGGTCCATGTCTGTCTTTTCTTGGTTATAGTGGAGTCTCATGTCATTTTCTGGCTCTAACCTTGTCCTGTACATATACTTCAGGTATATGCCATCCCCCATGCCGGCATGAAAATACTACTGTCACAGAGATACATACAGTAGTTACAAAAGGTAACATTTAGCTTTTTGTACATACAGTAGTTACAAAAGGTAACATTTAGCTTTTACTGTAAGCTCTGGGAATTCAGCTTGGCAACTCATCCAGTACTTCACAAGGGACTGCTTCATGTGACTCTTGAGTCTGTGGCCATGGCAATTTATTTTTCCAAAATAAAAAAGAATGAAAATAAATCCATTTATTTTTACTTTCCTATATGCTGAATGCACGATCAGGGCCCACATGCACCTCCACTGACCACCAGGTCCACGGAACACCAATTGAAAACCCCTGTAGTAGGGGAACTATGACATTTCCGTGGGGTATACTGTAGGTAGGGGAAGGGGAGCAGAGGGATTGGTTCATGCTGAAGGAAAATGTATTTGCCTGGATTGAGATTAGGCAGAGACCTGAGGAAGAGGATAACTGTGTTTCTCAAACTTTTACATTTCAAGGTCTCCCCTTAACTCTGACAGTGTACAAATGGAACGGGTCCATTTGGTTCCATTTGTACACTGTTAGAGTTACAGACTTGTATGGGTCAATTTAGACCACCATAAAGGAACCCACAGAGTCCCTGGAAGCCACTTTGAGAAACACTGTATTAGAAGACTATTGCAACTATAAAGAATAGTTGCATGCTAAGGTCAAGGGTACCATTGTTGTTGTGACATACAGCATTTAGGGGAGATTAACCCATTTAGACCTAAGGCCGATTCTAAAAACGCCTTCTAAATCCTGACCTACGTTTCCTGAAAAACGTACAATATTTATTCAAATATTACAAATATGTCTATACTGTACATACTGTAGCAACAAGTACCCCAAAAGGGGTTCCCGGATTGAAAGGTATAGTTACATATAGGGGTTACCGGTCTAAATGGATAGAAAACGTAAACGCATGTAACCTTGCTTAATAATACTATAATTTCCGATTCCTTAAAGTTGTTATCACTTGAAAATGGTGTGGACTTTGCTAACATTATGTTTCCTTTCTTTATGTAAACATACTGTATCTTCTTCTGACATGGCACACAAATTCATCTTGCCTGTCTCTGTGTTTCAGGGGGAGAATGCTTTTATATGCACAATGATTCCTTACTACAGAGATGAGGAATGTGAGGATGAGGAGAGGACCCATGTCCAGTGTTGCATTGGTGATTCAATGTTTGACACAACACCACCAGTCTTAGCCTGGTTAATAAACCAGACCGCACAACAACACCCCCTGGCGGTGGGAGGAATTAGTGCAACGCCAGGCTACACCAGTCTTGTATTCCCAGGTCCAGAATGGCATAATTGCCATTTGACTATATTTATGTAATCTGAATGCATCAACTGCATTAGCTGTTAGTTTCCCTAACAGCCTATAGTACTTGTCTGACTTTCTTCCATCCATCTTTCTTTCTGGATAAACTTTATTTTGCCGCGCTACTCCTTACTCCTCTCAACATTTGGTGGCACGCACTTGGGCCATATGTCAAATTGACCGTGTGCTTGCATTTTGCTAAGAGATAAGTTATATAGTTTAACTTATATTAATGTATTTGTGAATAGATTTTCTCCATTGACTTGAATGGGAAAATGCAAAAGATAAACTTTTCCCAAATATGGAGATGAATGTCTGACATCATAGACCACATGAGACACAGTATGCCCATATATGGGAATTCCAAAATATCGGCTTAATATTGATGACATCAGGGATCTCCATATATGGGGAAGGGACGGAACAGGGATCTCCATATTTGGACATTAGTAATATTAGAATATTAGTGAATACATTTTCCCCATTGACTTGAATGGACACATTGAATTATGATGATCTGCACGCCAAAATATGAATCAGATGACACAAATGAATCTTTCGTGGTATTTATTATGAGTTAGATCATACAAAATGTCCTCCAAAATACAAATATACAAATAAATTATACAAATATACTCTAAGCAAACCTTTTGTACATACTGAATTAGAATTAAAAGAATTGCACATTTGATTAAAGTATTTAAAATAGAACATTCATCACAGTTTAAGGCCCTATCTATACATAAAGAAATCCCCGGGGGTTTCAGACTCGTTTTTTTACCTCTACGCCTCCACACGGGCCGGTGTATAAAAAAATCGCACCCGTGCGAAGTGAGCGGTGCAAATATATTTAGGGAGATACATTGTGGACAATTTTCAAGCCTTGTTTTTCTTTAAATAATCTATAATAATAATAATAATGCTTTGTGTGTCTTCAATCAAATGGCCGTGATCGATGAATAACTGTTCTAACCATGAATTAGCCGAATTCAACATGAGCAGTTTAGTATTCACAATCTGAAATCTGAACCTGAAATCGCACCCGTGCGAAGTGAGCGGTGCAGAAATATTTAGGGAGTACCAGTAAGACTCCCTAATCGGGAGATGGTCGCTTATCTCCACAAATAGGGCAAAAATGGGTTTTTCCAAAATCTTCTTGATCCATGTAGATGACATGAGTGTAGACATGCTGTGTAGTGATTTCCGTGATTTTAGGGCAAAATCTGTAGGAGCAGTGTCCAAAAATGTGTTTTTTAAAAATCGGCCTGAAGGTGGCGCTATATGGGACAGATTCATGTTGATGGGATGAGTGTAGACATACTGTGTAGCGATTTACGTGATTTTAGGGCAAAAACTGTAGGAGCAGTGTCCAAAAATGTGTTTTAAAAATCGGCCTGCAAGTGGCGCTAGAAGAGGGCCATGTGAGAAATGAGGGGTGGGGTTGGCGGACGAATAGGTACCGGCCCCGGCTCTCCCGGACGCTCCTAGCCCGAGTTACGGCATTTTATGTGTGGTGTGGTGTGCCCCCCACTGGGGGCGCCACCACTTTTGCATCCGTTCTGGAGCACCAGGAGTGGGTGGTCCCCAGGAATTCCCCGTGAGCAGCCCCGTTGGGGTGGTCATTTGGTCATTTTTGCACATGTGGTCATTTTTTACACCTGGGGGTCCCCCAGGGACCTGGGGGTCCCTGGAGCTCCAGGGGTCCTTGGAGGTTGTAGTTTGCCAGGTAAGGAGTGTGTGTGCAAAATGTGGCATGGATGGGGGCAACGGTTGTGGAGATATGAGCAGGGCAAAAGTGTGACGTGTGACGTGTCACTCACGGAGGGACATTTCTTTACACCTGGGGGTCCCCCAGGGACCTGGGGGTCCCTGGAGCTCTGGGGGTCCTTGGAGGTTGTAGTTTGGCAGGTAAGGAGTGTGTGTGCAACATTTGGCATGGATGGGGGCAACGGTTGTGGAGATATGAGCAGGGCAAATGTGTGACTCACTCACTGACTCACTGACTCACAGACGGACAGCCGGTGGAGGTTTTGGTAGTAAATGCGACCTACGGTCGCAATGATATACTGTGAACTTTGATTTCAAGCCTTTTCTTCGCAATGTACCTACATAGCTTACTTACAGTCACAATGTGATGTGTTCACGTAGCATACGGAAATGTGATGTACTTACTCAACCTTCATAGTTCAACATGACATTCAAGACCTCAATACAGATTTACAGAGACATCTGGAGATAGATTCAGATACCGAGACTCATAGAAGAATATTGAATAGATCTCTCCATGTCCCTCTCGCTGTCTTTCTCTCTGTAGGGAAAGGAACGTGGCACTTGAACATTATGTCGGATGATCTAAAATAAATGTTTCTTGAAGATGGGGGATCGCAAAGATGTGTCTCCCCAGTTCCACTCTCCCACCCAACAACAACAAATAGGCCTACAGTATATGGTCACTTATGGCATGATGACAGCATCCTACATGTAGGCTACAGTACATCCAATTTGACTAAATCAAGGCTTCAAAACTGAACTCCACAAAGCAATGGATGACGTCATGGGTAGATCTGTCGTCAGCGTAACGGATATAAAAGTAGCAGTCAAACCAACACAGGTGATTTCTCCAAAAGCGGATCACAATTGTCTGGTATCGCACGAGCAGCGAGCACCACATAAAGGCTGAAATGGCCGCCACCATGATTGACACGGAAGGAGCCCCAGCGCCAAAGGTCGTCCCACCAAAGGTCATCCCCTTCTTCCCGACATTTCAAAGTTATTTGGCAATGGGAGATCAGTTGTACCAAAAGGGGCACTATATCAAAGCTATAGAAAGCTATTCCATGGGATTAATGCTCAAGGTGGAAGACAAGGACTGCCTCGCTGAGCGATCTAAATGTTTCCCGAAGATGGGGGATCCAGAAAATGCTTTAAGGGACGCTGAGGCATCTCTTAAACATGACAAGACATTTTACAAGGGATTGTACTGTAAGGCAGAGGCACTGTGCACCATGGGGGATTTTGAGTCTGCACTGGCTGTTTACCATAGGGGACGGAAGCTGCGTCCAAATGTGACCGACTTCAGACTCGGCATCCAGAAGGCAGAGGAAACTTTGGAAAGGACTGTGCGGGGGAAACATACCGGTGTTATTTATCACCTGAAGAAAGACAAAGAATACCTGGAGAAGTGGGACCTAAGGACCTAAGGAGAGACCCACCTGAGGAAGAGGACCTAAGGAGAGACCCACCTGTACAG
The DNA here is from genome assembly GCF_963921795.1 of Nannobrachium achirus. NCBI lineage: Eukaryota > Metazoa > Chordata > Actinopteri > Myctophiformes > Myctophidae > Nannobrachium > Nannobrachium achirus. Next base: position 60,096,172 of record NC_137818.1, read on the forward strand.
AGGACCTAAGGAGAGACCCAACTGTTGATGGTGCCTGATTTCCTGGAGCTCTTCAGGGAGAGAGCCACCGCCCCCTTCTTTGTGTTCCAGGTGTTCTGTGTGGGGCTGTGGTGTCTGGATGAGTACTGGTACTATAAGGACCATAAGCTGGACTTTGCCATGTCTACATACCGGTACCTAAATATTAGAATACATGAGAATAGTGCATTCTAATGACCCTGAAAGGTCATGTTAAGATACTTTGAAGACAAAGTCATTCGAAAAGACAAGTCTGGCATGTGGCAGAGTGTTATTTCTGTTGGGACGATATTTGATGTCTTCTTGCAAATGATGGCTGAGAAGCCCAAGACCAAAGAGCATGAAGAGCAGCTGGAATGTCATGCACAGTTTCTATTGCTTTACTTTAACCACAATGACAAAAGGATCTGTAGAGTTGCAGACAAATACTGGACTTGTTTGGTCGAGACTTTCCCACATCTGCTGTAGAGTGGTTCTAGACATTCTAGACATCTTGCAAACATTCTCTCTGTCACTCAGTGCTGACATCCGCAAGGATCTGCCAAACATGACAGTATTATAGGTATCACCTTCATGATCACTGTCCCAGTTTAGCCAGAAGGCCGGCAAGATGAGAGACCGATTGTACAAAATTCAACAGTAGTTGCAGATCCAAAGAGGAGAAGGAGGTTCTACTGTATTTTCGCTCCCATGAAGTTTCCAGGATAGGTTAGGCGTGGCAAAGCTCGTACTTCGATCTACATGATAATCATAAGCTGTTTATTTATATTCTTTGAATTTCAAAATTGTCTTGAGCTGGATATCTCTATAATACATGAAAACAAACCACACTTTTAGACAGGCCCTGTGATTAAAGCGCTCTGTCTAAAAGTGTGGTTTGTTTTCATGTATTATAGATAATACATGACTCATACAATTGAGAAATTCAAATGAACTATTTTGAAATTCAAGGTTAGCACCGCTCAATATTTTTTTATGACGTAATTTAGGCGGCCTAAACGCGTTCTAAATCAGAGTTAACCAATCGGGTGCCTATGTGACTATGACATCATGGACAGATCAACAGAATCGAAGTGTTTCATTGGTCTAGTGGACTCATGTCATCATCATTTGTGATAAGCTGTTTATTTATATTCTTTGAATTTCAAAATTGTCTTGAGCTGGATATCTCTATAATACATGAAAACAAACCACACTTTTAGACAGGGCCCTGTGATTAAAGCGCTCTGTCTAAAAGTGTGGTTTGTTTTCATGTATTATAGATAATACATGACTCATACAATTGAGAAATTCAAATGAACTATTTTGAAATTCAATGTTAGCACCGCTCAATAATTTTTTATGACGTAATTTAGGCGGCCTAAACGCGTTCTAAATCAGAGTTAACCAATCGGGTGCCTATGTGACTATGACATCATGGACAGATCAACAGAATCGAAGTGTTTCATTGGTCTAGCGGACTCATGTCATCATCATTTGTGACATCATTTGTGACATCATTTTTTTTAAGCGGTCTATAGTGTGTCCACATGGTATTATCAAAACGCTATTAATCCCTGTCTGCGCGTCACCGAAGCGGGTGGCGCGTCCCCCTGCTCGTCGAGTGTCTCTCTCTCTCTCTCTCTCTCTCTCTCTCTCTCTCTCTCTCTCTCTCTCTCTCTCTCTCTCAATCATAACTTCGTGGTCAAGCAAGCATCACTTGGTATTAAGAGAGAGAGTGGTGCGCTCTCTCAGACGGACTTTTTTTTTTAGCTTGCGCTGATCGTGGAAATAATTTAAAAGGAGGCACATGACGTGAATAATCAACATATTCTCACCTTCAAAGCGTCAGACAACTGATGAGAATGGACTGGAGTAATGCCTGCATGCATGCGTATGTCTCCATTATGCTTGAAATCATTTGATATTTGCATTTGATAGGCCTATCCAAACTTTGACAAAGAGAAGAGGCAGCGCGTTGCGTCAGATATATGCTCCCTTAACAAGACGATCGAGGGCTGCATCTCGTTATTGATAATGAGCACCTGATCGATCCAGCTTATTGAGCCGGTGGAAAGCTATGTGAGAGAACAAATACAGAACATAACTGGTATCTTTTGCAAGAGTAACATTTGACAAGAGTAACAAATATCATTAAAACAATCATTCATTAGGGCTCCATCCCTAACAAGACAGCCGAGCTCTCTAATGTTAACATGTCGTGAATGCGCTGATAAATAGCCTATGGATATTCTACAGAGAGCACCATGCTGCCACAGGATTCTCTCATAGCGAGGAGGAGGCGAGGAGCACAAGGTGACGTAAGCATGCAAGCACTTCTCCGTTTACGGTGTCCACATTGTAAAAGAAATACGCCCGGGTAACAAAAATGCTCTGCAGCCGGAGTTTTGGAAACTATTCGGCTAGTCCTCCGTTTGCATGCGTCTGGTTCAGGAAGGCTGGCATCCGCCGCACTTGTCTTGCTGCTCCTCCTGACCCACACCCTGCCTGGGGGTCTCCGTGGAATGATAATAGTTTTTGGGCTTTCTCCCCCTCTTCTTCCCGGTGTAGATGGTCCTCTTGGGTGGCGGTGGCTCCAAGCTGACGTCCACTTTGATCGTTGGTGCATAAAGGCCTCCCGAGAAGGACTCCGCAAAGTGCTGCCGTCCATTAGCCTGTAGAGTAAAGCTGTAGGTGGGGCCAGACAGTGCTTCCCATAGCCGCTGTTTGATTCTACGGCCCAGCTCCAGGCTGTACTCGCGGGGCTTGCCATTGGCATGCTGCATCATTGGGTCAACTACCGAGTGATACAGCTGCTGGTACTCGGCTACAGAGCGTCCATGGATCATCAGAGGCTCATCCCCAGACTCTGATGCAGCAACGGGCAAAGTTTCTGCAGGGGACGGTGGGTGGACAGAACGCCAGTCTGGCAGGATGGCAGCGTTCTTAATGAATCTTTCGTCTGGGATCTCCTCAGAGGTCCTCAGACTGTCGTCGTTGTCCTGCTGCTGCTGCTGCTCCACCACCTCCTCTTCCTCTCTCTTCCTCTTCCTCTCAGTCTCCGTGGGTGTACGGGGAACAGCTGGTACCTCCACATCTGACTGGAGCCTCTCGTACCGTTTCCTCCTCCTGAGGAAACTCCCGTCGTCGAACATGTTCTCCGACTGCGGGTCCAAGGTCCAAAAGAAGCCGCTGCCCTTACCGGTGTTGACACCTGGCTCCCGGGGGAGTTTCACGAAGGCGTCGTTGAGATACATGCTACTGCGGAGAGACGGTTGCCAGGTAGAAAACTCTCTGTAGTAAGGGAAGCGGTTGATGATAAATTCATAGATACCATTCAGAGAGAGCTTTTTCTGCGGGCTCTGGAGGATGGCCATGGTGATGAGCGCGGCGTACGAATAAGGTGGCTTTCCTAGGAGGTGCTTTGGCCTCTGGATCCAACGCCTCGAAGCTGCCTTCTGTTTCTGGCCTTTCTTCACAGTGGGGTCAGGGGTGTCCAGTTCAATGGGGGTGACCACTTCAATGGGGGTGTCCACTTCAATGGGGGCCTCCACTTCAATGGGGTTCTCCAGTTCAATGGGGGTCTCCACTTCAATGGGGTTCACCAGTTCAATGGGGTTCTCCAGTTCAATGAGGTTCTCCAGTTCAATGAGGTTCTCCACTTCAATGGGGTTCTCCAGTTCAATGGGGGTGTCCACTTCAATGGGGGTGTCCACTTCAATGGGGGTATCCACTCCAATGGGGGTCTCCACATCAATGGGGGTGTCCAGTTCAATGGGGTTCTCCAGTTCAATGGGGTTCTCCAGTTCAATGGGGGTGTCCACTCCAACGGGGGTCTCCAGTTCAATGGGGTTCTCCAGTTCAATGGGGTTCTCCAGTTCAATGGGGTTCTCCACTTCAATGGGGGTGTCCACTTCAACGGGGGTCTCCAGTTCAATGGGGTTCTCCACTTCAATGGGGTTCTCCAGTTCAATGGGGTTCTCCACTTCAATGAAGTTCTCCACTTCAATGGGGTTCTCCACTTCAATGCGGGTGTCCACTTCAATGGGGTTCTCCAGTTCAATGGGGGTCTCCAGTTCAATGGGGGTCTCCGTTGCTTTGTCGCTTCGTCGTTTGGTCCTCATGGCGCGGTGGTGGTAGCAGTACCCCTGCCGCTGCAAGTCCTTACAGCAGTCCTTGTGGGAGCACAAGGGTCTCCATTGCTTGCCATTGAACTTCTTGCGTAAGCCAGTGTGCAGGCATATCACATCGCCCTTCTTAGGCTTGGGCTGTGTGGCCGTGCACAGGTGCTGGGCGGAGGACGTCACACCAGAAACCAAGACTCGTCTTACTCCGCCGCTGTCCGAGGAGCGCTTTCCTGCTCTGGAGGAGACAGCGGTGGTGGCTGAAGAGATGGTTGGGAGAGGATGGAGCTTGATGGTTGGGAGACGACGCAGCTGGAGTGCCATCGCCATCTCCATCCTTGTGTGATCGCTGTTCTCTGAACTGCTGATTTCATTCCTCGTCGAACAGGTGGTGGAGTGGGAGGATGAGGAAGATGATGATGATGAGGTGTGGTCCTTGTTTTCCGGGGACCAGCTCCTCTTCTCTTCTCTCCTCCTTCTCCTCTGTTCGGCAAGGTGAAGGAGGCAGTAGCCCCGTCCCTGGGACTCCTTTGGGCACGACTCTTTGGAGCACAGTGTCCTCCACTGTTTCCCGTTGAATTTCTTACGGACGCCCGTGTCACAGAGGAGCACAATGTCACCTTTCTTGAAGATCTGCCCCATCATATTGGCTTCACAAAGGTGTATTATTAGTTGGCAGGTTCACCAGAGGTTCTCAATATGATGATCTCACTCTGTTGTCATCTGCATGTAATCTGCATGCTTTGTGGTCTATTTATACTGACATGTCAGTGACGTGGCATAAACAATCCGCCACGTCACAAACGTGCTCATTGGTTATTGTACAGTGTACGTGTCCATGGAGATCAACAAAACTGCACCTGCAACCGTACGTAGCCACGCCCCCACCGAACGCGTTGATGGGGAAGACGCGGCTTCTGATTGGCTGAAACGGGCTCGGGAGCACTGGGCTGCGTGCGCGTGAAAAGTTGAACCGCGCGCGAGCCGAAGTAAACAAACACCGATCCGCGGTGAAACGTTGCCGAGGCGGGGCGGGGCTTGGGTTTTACGGTAAGTGAGTTGCCTGGCTGGTAAACACAGAGTCGAGGTTAAAACACTAGCCGACGGCAAGGTTCAAAACAAAGGGTGAGAGTTTTACCGTGAGTCGGTGTTTACGTCCGGGCTGGAAGTCCTAATAAAGCAAGAAGCAACGCAATCGCACAGGCATGGACATTCGGTAGCCAGATAAGACGACCTCTTTTCAAGTCGACCTTAGTCGCAGAAAAGTCACTCGGGAAGTGTCGACCCCCAGTCTAGGAAATCACGACCTAAAAAATTGGAAGTGTCAACCCCAGTATAGGGAATCCCCGACCTCAAGAAAATCAAGAAAATTGGAAATCTCATCCCCCAGTATATGAAATCCCGACCGGTTAAATATTTTCTCTTTCAACAGAGAACGCCTAAACTTCTCTCTCCCCTTCTCTCTCTCTCCCCTCTCTGTCCGCGGGGGGGGGGGGGGGGGGGGGGGCAGAACACACACTTCCCACTTATTCAACGTAATCATGCAGCTATGAGCTTTTACCTGTGGTCAAAGTGCGTGGAAACTAACCTTGGATTGCAAAAATGTCACGGCAAAGCTGTTGTGGTTCTAAAGGGGCTTTGCATTGATAGCCTCGAGCAGCTGCGATCACTTCTCTAACGACCTATTTGTCGACGTGCAGGGGTGTTGCGCAAAATGCGCACAGTATTCAATTTGCCAACTCACAAGGCGTCGTGCACAGCATTGTGAGAGGTGCAAAGGGATGTATTATGAATCATTCATTCATGCTTATATCTATATGTATATGTATGTGATGGGATGTTGTTGCCTACTGGCAGCAGAGAAGATCTATAGATCATATCTATCTATCTATATATATATATATATATATATATATATATATATATATATATATATATATATATATATATATTATCATAGATGCCTATGTCTTGTATAAGGCAGTCTGTCTTTGAGTTCCAGTAACATTGTTTAACTATGAATTTCTCAAATTAGCCTTTCATTATGTTCTGGCCTGCCAGATCATGGCTAAGAAAGAAATTGGCCCGAGGCCAAATCTAATTGCAGACCCCTGGCCTATGTTACTATCAGTGGTTCTCAAACCTTTTCATGTCAAGGACCCCCAGATTGATATGTATGAAATAATCAAAAGTATTCAAAAATATGGTTAAAAAAAATAACAAAGTTTGTTCATTTTGGGGAGCCATGAACTTTAGTTCAAAATGTGGAATTATGAACTATGAATATAGTGATTGATGGCAAGATTATGTTGATTTGAGCAGCTGTAGTGACTACTGTGTATTTCAGTACAAACAATTCTGATAGTATCAAAAATGTAACCACATGAACGCAAAAACCATAATAACACAACACAAGAGGTCAAATGTAGGAATAGAACACTTTATTTGACGAAAGAGACAAGAGAAAACAACAGCTCACAACACAGTTACCGTATTTTCCGGACTATAAGGCGCACTTAAAAGCCTTTAATTTTCTCAGAAAACTACCGTGCGCCTTATAGTCCAGTGCGCCTTATATATGGATCATTCATTGACATTGACATTCCCTTTAGCACAGCTCCATCTGTTTGATGCATAACGCAACGGTAGCGTCTATTATGTGCGCCTTATAGTCAGGTGCGCCTTATATATGAAAACAGTTTGAAAATAGACCATTCATTGACAGTGCGCCTTATAGTCAGGTGCGCCTTATAGTCCAGAAAATACTGTACTATAACATAACCGCATAGGGGGAAACAAAATATTGCCCAAAGTAGCTATCTGAGCTCTAATAATAGAAGAAAAACATGATTGTCCACAATTTTGGTAAGTATATGCAAAAAAGAAATAAAAAGGTTGGGGTTTCTTGACAAAAATAATGTATTTTACAGAGTAGGTGGGGTGCTGAGGGGTTCACCACCGCGGAGAATAGACTTTCAACAGCGCAAAACAACCTTTGGTTTGGTGAGTAGTGAAACGGTTTTGTTTATTTTGACTGGTATTGAGCGCTCGGAGGGGCCGACAATCTCGAGTCCAGCCGTTTCCCGACGGGTCTGTCAGAGCCTCACCGGGAGCGATGCGGGAGGTGACGCGATGGACCAGAGCTAGTTTTACCTATAACTCCACCGATCAGTTTCAAACTTTGTAAGCGCACTTCCTGGATGCCAATTCAGAACCTCTGCCCCACATTTTTCACATGGGCCTGTTCTAGCGTCACCAGGAGGCCAATTTGTGCAAAACTACCTTTTGGCCAGTACTACAGATTTTGTCCAAAAATCACGCAAATCGGTAGACAGTCTCTCTACAGTCATGTGATCGACATGGATCTGTTTTGATTGTCCATATTCCATCCTGATTGGCTGAGATTGGTTTTCAAAGTTTGTAAGATTGGCTCGAGGAAGAAATGCCACTTCAAATTTTTGAAATCATCCTCATGGTGGCGCCATGAAAGGTCTAAGATTGGTGAAGAACACATGCCACCCTTTTTACTTTGGCCTATTATAGCACCACCAGGACGCCTGGCCTCGGAAGAGCACTGCTTCTAGTTTTTGTGTGTTTTTCTTTTTTTCCATTTTAACACAGTTCGAATGTTGAAGAAGGTTTTCATTCCAACAGATAGTTGTTTTAAGGTCATTAAATGGCTAAATGGGGGCGGAGAGCTTTGCGCTCTGAGATTTTCACTAGGGGTTCGATATAGCTCTACGGAATGCATTCATTCCAGTTTCACTCTCTGAGCACCGCCCATAAAGCGTGCTGCATCTGTTTGTAAACACAACATTCTAGTGACTAACTTCATCTCGCTAGTGTTAATGGTTTGCAGAAGACAGTATTCTTGTGTGTGTGTGTGTGTGTGTGTGTGTGTGTGTGTGTGTGTGTGTGTGTGTGTGTGTGTGTGTGTGTGTGGCACTACTCATTCAATGCATTTTTGCATAGACAATACCCCTTGGGACTTTGGGTTAAAAGTTATCCGCATGAAACCTGCATAACTTTTGTCACCAGCCAGAAATGTATATAAAAGTGAATAACAAAAAAACGAAAATCTTGAGCTGCTGTTTTTGCTTGTAAAATGTACTATTGTATTGATTTTGGCAACACAAAGTCTTTCTCAAATGTCATAAATACATCTACTTAACACCTGAAACAAGTATTGGCGCCTTAGTATTCTCATGTGTGAATTTAGATCGTGAAATATAGCAAATTTCAATGTATGTGATTGGCACCCAGCAAAAGTTTGCTGATGTGGTCACTGTAGATGGGTTAGTGTCCACTGCTGACATGGTGTGGGTTGGAGGGTTGGAGGTGGAGCATAGACTTGAGCTCTGCAGAGACAGGGCTGAGTGTAATGCCATCCAGACCGCTTGCTTCCTTGGCATCAGCATTATACCGGTATGTATGTTCCAGTAGCGTGTCAAAAGAAACACTACTGTGTTGTACGTGGCTGCCCTCTGCTCGTCAGCCAACAAATACACCTGCCATCAGTGCTTCATGTACCTCTGAAGCTGTTTCCGGTAATTTCTTCATCTAAGGCAAATACAAAGGTAAAGATTGCTGCCCGTACTTGTTGTGGCCTACTAAAGTGAGGTAGGGTAGCATTCTTGCTGATTCACAGAGATGTCCTGTCCAGAAACCTTCCCGCTCGTAGTAGATAAACCTTTGGAGTGAGGTGGGTGAAAGTTTACACAGAATGCAGAAAAGCTAGGTAAACCAGCTTCTGCATCTGGAGGAGAATTCAGCAACTGTGATTTTGGAAGCTATTCTACCTACAGTAGGTGCCACACAGGTAAAAGGTCTTCAGCCAGGCCATCTGATGAAGTCTCTAGAATCTCCAACTTCCCAGTGCTCAGGAGACCAGGACTTCTGTCTGTCTTTTGCTGACAAGAAACACTTGGGAGTAGGTGGTTCAGCAATGTGATGAATTAAAAATGTCATCTTTAAAGGGCCTACACCATGCTTTTAAAACTATATTTTTTGTATAAATATATGCTCACAATTGAGTCTTAGACAGGTCTTAACCCTCAAACACACACTCTGACCATTCCTTTTGTTTCTACTAGCTGTGCTATAATTATGCTCTCAAGCTGCAATACCAAAACGGCCTTTGTTTGCTCAGGGGCGCATCTAGTGGGGTTTTTTCCTCTCCTCTCCAACGTTGACAACAAATATATTGGGCCAATTAAAAATAGGATAATGTTGCAGCTCTGATTATAGCCTACTGTAGGCCTATGTTGTATGATATAAGCCTACTGTCAAATGACACAGGGCGACCGTTGCTAGACCAGACATTAGAGAATGTTAATCTACATTAGACAATCAACCCCACCCGCATTGTATTTATGTATAATGTATAAAAATGTATGGAATTTAACAGCCCATTTATTTATTTATTATGGCGATAATGTACCATCTGCGGTGCAGATGAAAACGCTCCAACCAGGAGGAAGAGGAGCCGGTCGAGCGACCAGACCGAGCGACCAGACCCGCGAGCACAGCCCGAGACGGCGCATCTACGTCGGGCACCTACGCTCGGTCTGGTCGCTCGACCCGCTCCTCTTCCTCCTGGTTGGAGCGTTTTCATCTGCAGCGCAGATGGTTCATTATCGCCAAAAAACATTGTTCTACCGTGAGAGATACGTAGTATGCAGTGAAGAAAAGAATATGCGTGGTTTATGGGCTGTTATATAGCCGGGGATAAGGACTGGGGTGCTTTACTCACTCTAGTGACAGAAGAGGCGGGCTGTGAAGCTCTCTCAAGCTGGCGACAGGTAGGGGAAAACCGGGGGTGGGACAGCGATAGGAGAGGCGGTCTATCACGGACACGGAGGAGGAGGGAAGGGGGTCCGACCGGCATGGACCCCCTGCGGGCCGGGGAGCAGCAGGAGGAGGAGGAGGCCAGCGGCGGCCGCTTAGCGGCGCTGCGACTCGGAGCGGCCGGGGAGGAGGGAAGCTCCATGGGCGGCGGGGACACCGTCTGCTCCCTGCCCGGGGAGAGAGACCTGGGCAACGGGGGAACGGCGCGGGCCGGGGCTGGTTTGTGGTTTGTGGCAAAGGCAAAGCCAAGCTTGATCTGGGCTTTTCTTCACAGCCACAGACAGGACCATCGCCATTAAAAATAGTGTTTTGTTTCCTTGATAGAAGGGACGAAGCTTGGGTCCTCGCAGTCTATAACGTCACATATATAGTGCAATCCAGGAACGTTAAGACTTCTCCTTGGACAAGTTGATAGCAAAAATGTTGATAGAATAAAAGAAGGAAATGACTATACAGGGAGGCAGAGTGAGAGCACTGAGTGAGCAGCCCCAGAACAGTAAGCCAGCTGCAGATGGAGGTGGAGGCTAAGCAAATTAGAAACAAATGAGGGGCTGGGTTTACAACAGTAGCTCTGGTTTTTACCTGAAGGGTGGTGGGGGGGGGGGAATCCGTGTGACGTCACACGGATCAACTCTCAGAACAGCACTGTTCTGAGAACCCGTGGAAAGCTTTTCAACTCTGCCTTCCCAAAAACAGAGAAAGACACAATGGTCAGAAATAGGACTTTGTGAGGATAGAAGGTGCCAGTGGGACCCCAAAAAAAGGTTTTAAAATAGAAAAAGTGAAATTTCATGGTGTAGGTCCACACGGGTGACTAACCGGTCCTTTAGGCCGATTTTGAGATTTCAAAGTGCAATAACTCTCCCTGTGAAGGTCTCAGAAATTTCCCCTTCCATGACTTTTCCTAAATACTCAAGATATATGTTCTCGTTTTTTTCCCCCTTCTGAAACGTTTCCTAATTATGAAATAAAATACAATTATACCACTCTGACGGTAATTATCGGCAGAATAGACCGCTCTCCCCCATTCTCCCCCTCCTAAGAGAATTCACACGTTTAGCGCTCCCGTTGTGCGCCTTTGTTCAAGGTAATGGATCATTTGCATTTCACTGTCAGCTTAGCAAAGACATTAAAACCACTACCTGGAAATGTTTTATTTCATAAATAGTATCAATATAATATTAATTATGAGAATCGCTATGGTGTATATAATGTAGGCCTATTATTATTTTAGCCGTGCATGAGCAATCATTTGCGGGGAGATGATGCTCTTGCTGACCGGGAGAAGTGCGACGCTGCTGCCACTGCACAGCGTGTTTCTAAAAGCTAAGCATCATTTCAGCTAATAATACATATAAAGAACAACTGGGTGATCTATAAGTTATCGGCCAAAATGAATATCTTGTATAGATATGCCTACACGGCACACGCTGTGCACACGCTGCGCCTGTTCTGTCCGAGTGGAGACGGCTTTTAGACGGCACGCATGTCACGGTGACATGGGTGCGATCAAACAGTAGGCCTATAGGCACCCGACACTTGTGTCCTGCACGTTTAATTTCTAATGGATAATCATTTGCTTTTTATTGTTACATGCCTAAGCAAAAAACACTAGGCCTACGTGAACATTTTACAGAGTGAAGAGAATGTGAATTATCTCTCTCTCTCTCTTTCTCTCTATATAGGCCTATAGATCGCATCACGCTGCAACGCTTTGTGCCGTGTTGTGCATTGTTGAACAGCGCGATGGATATAAATAAGTGTCAAAGACTCAAAGTGAACTTTTATATTACTCCAAAGGTGCAGAGATTGTTGACAAAATGTTACATAACGTCCATCATATTGAAGTGGTTTGTTTCTCAACTCAAGTGAAAACTAAGAGATGCACGCAGGCTGACGCAGCACAAACCAGGCGCCGTCAGCGCAACAATAGAGTTGCGCATAAAAGCCGTGAATAAAATACATTTCTACCTTTAAAGTTTTCGGGGTCCGAGAAGAGTAGTCCTATGAACTTGTGTCTAATCCCTGAGTAGTGAGTAGGCTACAGTAAAGCAGAGAAAGACATAAGACAACAACTCCAGGTATGAGGAGTCCTTGTACAGGAGTGGGACAGGACGGGATTTATTTATTTATTTATTTTTAAGATGTGTTGAGTTTTTGTTGAGTTCTGAACGCTTCGGAAAGGTTCTGTTTGGCTAAGTTATTGTATTTTTCGTTTCCTCTTATTTAGCTTATTATTTTCGTTGCTTTATAAGTTGTGTTTAGACCATTCTTTATTTGTTATTTCCCTTGTTTATGTAATTTCTTTGTTAACTTTGTGTTGGGCCACTGCTTCGCTCGCCACGGCTTCGCTCTAGTGAGCCTACTGATCAACGTTCTCTTTATAATTAACTAACTTATATCAATTTCTAGTAATAATAATAATAAAGTCGGGACATATATGAAAGCTTTGCCAAACAAATGTTTAATTATATAAGCTCACAAACTGTGTGGCTATGGTGAGCTTGTTGTCCCGTCGTATTTTGAGAGGTCAATTGAAATGCTAATTCACATTTGGAAGACAATAGAACCCCCGCCGGCAGCAGGGGGAGGAGGTGTTGCGCAGCTCGGCCAAAAGGGAGAAAATCTAACGGTCTAAATGAACGGTAAATGCAGGCGGAGGGGTAGTTTTTTCAGTTCAGTCACCCAAGTGTTAAGATACATTTAGCTGTACGTTTTCTCGGATTTTTCTCCGCAATCATCCCCACAACTCTTAATATAATCTGAGGTAAAACTGAACAAATGTGTTCATATTGCTTTTGTCATAACAGCCAGCTGTCACTGGAAATATGTCAATTAAAGATCCAGACACACCCAATCATGAAGATATGTATTCCATTGAGTTTCTCTTGATGTGAAACCATGAAATAGACACCAAGTTTACATGTCATTATAACAAAATTACAGTCACAGACAATCACTTACATTGAAGTGTTTCCTTCAACAAATGTGCTACATTGCATGATTTAAATTTGCATATGAGTATACTAAGGCACCAATACTTGTTTCCGATGTTAGGTAGATGTATTTATGACATTTGATAAAGATGTTGTGTTGTCAAAATCAATATAGCACATTTTACAAGCAAAAACAGCAGCACAAGATTTTTGTTTTGTTGTTATTCCCATTAAATACATTTCTGGCTGGTGACAAAGATTGTGCAAGTGACACGCGGAGAACCTTTTGTTTCTTACTTACTATCAATAGAT